>NC_057807.1:159451030-159461572 GCF_018294505.1 Triticum aestivum
CGTGTGCGTGTTCTTGCTATTTTTTTGCATTCACTAGTTGACATTTTCTGTTAGTTGGCAAATGCTTACCTCTTGCATTTACATTTTCCCCCTTAACAATTTCGTTTGTTCCTACATCAGCAGAATGGCTCATGGGGATCATCAAAATGATGACAATGATTTCATGGATCCACCACAGCATAACCGGGCAACTGGACGGAGAAAAGAGGGCGACGAGGTAACTGTCCACACACCCGCCCCATCTCCTCCCGATTTTTGTTATTGGTTGGCACCTTTATCTTTTGTAGTCGTCTGTCATGAACTACATTTTCATGACATTGCAAAACATGGCAACAGCTGATCACTTTTTGTGTCTGTTTTTTGCAGAAGAAGAAACGCATTCGCAACAGAGCCTCCCAGGAACGTCTGACTGTGTTGATTGAAAAATTCACCGACGATCAAAAGGGAGCTGCTGCTGAGATGGGTATGCAGGCTCTGATGGATGTCCGGTGCACGAACCTTGTCAACCCTGTGTGCGACTGGCTTGGTGAGATCTACGAGCCTGCCTCCAGGTAATTCGTGATTCCGGGACGCGGAAGACTTCCGTTGAACAAGGAATCCATGTTCTGCACTTTGGGTGTGCCTCGTGGACATATCAAAGTCCCGTACGAGGTCAATAATGAGATCGAGGAAGAGCTGTCCGCCCGTTTGTTTCCTAGATTGGAGTCCATGCCGAACACGTCTGTACTGGCAGATTCGCTGCAGTCCATGACGACGCACGAAGATGTTTTCAAGATGAAGCTACTCATGTACCTCATCTCAGCTGTTTTCACGCCGACCACTTCCCTTCGCCCAAGCAACAAATGTTTCCCCATCCTGGTGAATGATCCATCCTTACTACTTTATTTTCCTTCAATCTCCTGGCTCCGATGTCACGTGTTAAGCTAATGACTGCCAGTGTTTTCATTGTTGTTTTTTCCGTTTGATTTCTGATGCGGCAAAATTTTTGCCCTGAAATTTTGTGCGGTGCAGGCGAATCTGAAAAATGTGAAGAACATGAACTGGTGTAAGTTTATTGCCGACTTTCTCCATGATGCTTTCAAAAACAAGATGTACCAGAAGGGTTGTCGACTGCATTTAATGGTATTTATTTTACCAGATCTCTGTGGAACTCTTGTTTTATAACACAGTATTATTGATGCATGGCAACCTGATCATAACAAGATGGCAACTGCCATAATGACAATGTGGCAACTGCCATACTGACAATATGGCAACTGTCATACTGACAATGTGGCAACTGCCATCATATTAGCATGGCAACTGCTATCACAGCATGATGGCAACTGCCAGCACACTATGATGGCAACTAGCAGATACATACTATCATTGGATCATACATTATCCTGCTCTTTTCCCCAACTACAAAGTACCCATGATGGCAACTGACATTTCTTTCTTTGTAAAATTGTTTTAAATCAGCTCATGTATGTCGACTGTCTTGATCTGTCAACCGTGGATTTCTCTGAGGTAGGAGGCCCGCCTCCTACGCACAAGTTTGTTGTTTCTGCGTGGACCATCAACGCTGTCAAGGCTGTGCTTGCCGCAGACAGGGCAACTGATACCACATATGGAAAACTACAGGTTAGTTTTTGTTTATCTCTTCACACGGCATGCTTACAAATTTGACATGAGGCAACCGTCCGTGGTTTATAAGGCATGCTTACATTTTCTTTTTGTTTTTCATAGCCGATGGCCAAGCATGCTATAGACTACAGCGTGTTTGGTGGGCCTCAAAAATTTGAAAAGTGGATGGACGTGCACTCAGCCCCGTCTTGCCCTTCCGAGGTAATCAAAATATCGACATCCATTGTTTGCCGTGGATTACATGTTGATGTCGCGCAAGAGACTGCAATACGGGTTGTTGTTGATGCTTCTTGTTTTCGTGCACAGGCGAGGGCACCAATTGAGCATCTAATTGGGCAGTTTGCATCCGGAATGACCGGCTTGCTCGGGAAGTTGGTTGAGGGGTGGACGTCCCTCAGTGTCTCTGACAGCGACGCGGTTGTGAGGCAGTTCACTTCATTTGTCCCAGAACGTACACATCGACCAACCGGTTGCCGTGGCCGGTATGACTACAACAGTTCCCAAGAGCCCGGTGACACACAAGATGATGTAGATGGAGACGCTGGCCTCAGCAAGGATGACGATGACGACATGGATAATGTGCATCAGGACATGGATGACGATGAACATGCTGAAGTCCGCACAGGCGGCAACAAGGGCAAGGATGCAACAGATGCCCCCCACCGGAGAAAGTGAAAGAACATACGGCTGCGAGAGGCCAGGGGGTGTTGCCATCAAGGAGGGGGAGGGCTCCAGATGATGTTGGGCAGGGTTCTCATGGCAAGAGGTCTAAGACCGATCCCGTAGCTGCCAGGAGGAGGTTCGACTTTCAATTTTAGTTTTCTGATGTGTCTATTTTCTTGGAACAATCTCATCCATTTCTTTGCACTTTTTTTTGTCAAGCGCGGCAACGGGTTTGTTGTCTGACAATTGCCACCTTCCTTTTTTCCCTCCATCTGTTACGTGCAGCGAGCCGACCGCTGGTGGACGAGCAGTTACGAAGAAACAGGCGCCAACGCCAACCCGTGTTTCTGCTCGCTTGAACAAAGGTGCCCCCATTGCCGGTGACACCCCTTCCACCAGGTCTTCTCCTCGTACGACGACGACCAACACCGGGGATCCTGTCGTGTTGCCAGACCTGAGGAAGCCAGTCAAGAAGTATGTTTATCCATGTGCTTTCATTTACATAGTGGTTTTTTTCCTTGAATTTCCGATGCTACTGTTCAGATTGTCACATGTTCTTCTGTCATCGTCCCCCACGCGGCAACCGCTGTTTTCCCAAATGATTTCCTCCTTCATTTTTTTAGTTTACGGCAACTCCTATTGGTCTTTACATGGCAACTGGCATCTAGGCCAACTGGCAACTAACCCTCTACCTAATGGCAACTGCCATTTTTTACCTTTGGCTTTGTGAGCTCATCCCACACACAGGTTTCAAATTGCATTCCTGACAGAACATACATTTGTTTCATTCTTCAAGTTTGCTAACATGGCAACTGCTGCTGGATGGCAACTGCTAACCATGACACATGGCAACTCATGTTCCCATTACATGGCAACTACCAACTTTTCCACTTGTTTTTCATTCTTTTTAAGGTTTCTACCATTTGCAAACATATTTTTGTTCATTTTTTCACACCTTTCTCATGTGAGTTTTTTTCTTTTTGCAGGGTGAAGAAGACTACTACGCGCGGGGCCAAGCATAGCAGTAATGACCCGCTCGAACGACTACATTCAAAGTTGTCAACGGGGGGCAACTCAAATGTACATGAGGCACCCGCCGACAATACTGCTGCTGCACCGATGACCGCTCCCACCAACTCTGATGCAAGTGGCCGACCATCTCCGTCGGCTGCGGATGCCCAGGCTAGAACAACAGGCATCCGTACATCGGGGAGTGACGAGTCAGTATTTGCCAGGACAGCTGAAATATTGCCAACTCTTCTGGCAATGAAGGATGCTGCAGTGAGCCATGCCACCCCATCAGCAAGTGTTGAAGTGGAAGCTCCCGAGATGAACCTAGGCAAGGAAGATTCCCGCTCTTCTGACACTGATTCCAAGCGCGTGCGTGGTGGCACATCTGCGTCCACGACAGAAGTCGCTGAGGCGGCAGTTCATAAGGATATGCCATCTACAGGTGAGAGTCCTGGCACAACAGCTCCAGCCCCTGCCGGTGCAGATACTGCTAAGGTTACCGTGGCGCGCGCTGGTCTTCCACCTAGGCGTCGCAGCCCCCGTAAGCAACCAACAGTCATACCCAACGCATCGGCTGTATCTAGGAGCAGGAGAGACGAGTTTGGGTATGTTCCTGCGTCCACACTGTTCCCGCCAACTGCCAAAAGCAATGTGATGGAGAGCCCGCAAGACCGGAGCACAACTGACGCAGGTGTCAAGCCGGGCACGAGTGACGCAGGTGAACGGCCGGAGCAGACTGCACCTTTACCCGCAGTGGAAATCCCCAGCATAAATCTGCGCACTTCCAGGCTGCCAGTCAATGTCGGTGTCCCCTACAGCCCAAACAAGAAGATTGCCATGAAAGCTGCTGCTAATACCGCTGACAACACGCCCCGCCCTGCAAATAAGCCCAAACATTCGGTAGCGGCCGATTCAGATATGTTTGTTGATCTTTCACCATTGGATTCTACCCCGCAAATCGTTCGTGGTCCGGCCAGTAGGAATGAGAGGCACCCAATGGCATTTACCCCACCGAGCTTCAGCCTTGGCATCAGTCAAGATCAACCGGTGGTGCATGATCCTTTGCCAGTTGCCTTTGCTTTCCCAGGAGGCACGCCCGCAATGATGGCGCAGCCAATGGTCGAGGGCAGGAAGGCTGTCAAGTTCGCGGAGCCAATTGTGCAAGGTACACTTGTCATGTCCTTATGATTTTCCTGTCTACATCTTTGTAGTTAGAATTTTGTCCCAATCATATTCTTTTGGGGTGTTCTCACTTGTGATGGCAACTGCCGTCTGATGACATGACAAGTGGATTTTGATGCACCATATCCTACATTTTTTTGTTGCCATGCTGCATTTTGACATTTGGGTAAACACGTGGCAACTGAAGTTGATTCATCATGGCAACTGTATTTGCTGGCACATGGCAAATATAGTGCATTACATATGGCAACTGGATTTGCCACACCATGTCACCTGCATTTTTTTGTTACCATTCTGCATTTTTTCTATACGGCAATCACATGGCAAGTGGAGTTGACACAACATGGCAACTGCATTTGATGTGACATGGCAACCACAGGCCATCTAGATGGTAATTCATCACAACTGCATGGCAACTGTAGTTGCCATGACATGGCCACTGTAGTTGCACCACACATGACAATTTCCCTACTATTTTCTACCTACATCTCACATCATACACCCTATTTCCTCACAATCCATATGTTTTCTGACTTTCTCCTTATCCTAACACACTTTTTATTTTTTCTGAATCATTGCAGGCACCCCTGAGGAAATTTCACCGTCACTTGATGAAGCTTACCGCAAGATCGACGAGGCAGCATTGCAGAGGAGGACCTCGCGAAGGCAAGGGCAATCAAGTTCCAACTTGCCTGCAGAGACGGAAACTAAGGATACCATCAGAAGTGCGACCCCTGGTTCTGTGAGACAGCAGAGGGTAGTTCACGCACCTCCTGCGGAAGACTACGAGCCCGAATTCAGGGCCACTAAGGAACAGACCCAGCTGTACGACATCATCAAGCGGTTTGGAAATGCGAGGGCCAGCAGCAAGCACATGAAGGAGTTGAAAGCGTAAATGACCACACCCTATAATCACACATTTTGCTTTGTTCATTTTTTAACATTTCATCTTTCTTCGTACTCTCTATACATGATGCGCTTACGTTTTAGTTCTTTCATATATTTTTTACTTAGCAGGCATGATTCTTCCATGTTATGTCGTTTTCATACAGCTCATGTTTGGACAGAACCAAAGTCATTCAATGCGGAGCGACATACGTCGACCTGGGTGATCTCGCCGAGTCCGTGAGGCCAAACGGTAAAATGTCGACGAATGTAATTGCATGCGGGATCGACTACATCAACAATCACATTGATGTGTGTGCCGAAAAGATCATCATGCATTACAGCGTGACATGCAAAATATGGGATGGTGATTTCCACCACAAAATCCTGAGGAAGAATTTCGCTCAGCACGGCGAATTCAAGCTAACACTGAAGAAATATGTGAGTACTCCTCCCCTGTCTGCACTGTTTTTCACATGGTGTGGTTTTTGCCATCTTCTGCACATTGTGATTGTGTGGCAGATGTTTTTCATGTGGCAACAGCTGCCATGCACATTTTTCTTCTTTTGTTTTTTGCATCCCGTGCGAACTATGTGGCAATTTGATTGTAAAATGCACGGCACATTTTGTTCATACATGGACGGCAACTTTCCTTCAACTACCCCCACCCATAACCAAAAACATTCTACGTGATTCTAATTTTTTTGTCCATCTGTTGTTCTTTATGTGAACTCTGCTTCTCATTTCTTCACTTTTTAAATGCAGGTCATGTTCCCCATGTTCCAGGAGCTTGCACCACATGACCAACACGACAAGAGTGGTCACCACTACGCGATCTGTCTCGACCTGAAGAACCAACGTTTCGAGGTGCTTGATTCAATCCGTTCGGGAGCTGATTCAGATCTTACTACGCATGCCGAATTCTTCATCAACAACCTCAAAGAGACATGGAACCGTCACTACGAACATTCAAAGGTCCAGATCAGACATTTCCCGATTGAGTATGTGGCGACTGTGAAGCAAGGGAACACGTAATTTCTCTTCCCCTCCTTTTATGTGCCGTTTACATCAATGCAACCCCTCTTTTTGTTGTCACATCTGAATTGAAGTCTATCTTTGCTACGTCTGTCCTTTTTTGCGTGTTCATCTGAGTCTTTTTCTCGTGCAGTACGGACTGCGGTTTTCATGCGCTGGAATACTTTGCAAAGTGGGAAGGCAGAGTTGTCCCCGCTATGACAGCTGCAACGGTCATTCAGCTCCGGAAAATCCACACATGGAACTGGTTGACGAATGAAGATTTCAACAAGCGGTCCAGAGCACGTGAGTTCATGGAGGAAGCTGTCAAGAAAATCAACAAGAAGTACAAGTAATCACGTGGTGTTACACACCGGATGCATACCTTACATTCTATTGCTGAGGAATGTAAGGTACTTATCTATTTTGTTATCATAGAAAACTATGTTTGTGTGCTATGTTACGACTGCAACCCCGCGTAGGCTACTATGTAGTGGTGGTGTGTGAGCGACATTTTAGTAGTTTCTGTAATATATGTGTGGACGTGAACCTATTTTAGGCGTTAATGCACATATGTTTTTATGTTTTATCATTATTACAATGGTTTCATCGCATACAACACCAGTTTGCTGTTTTTGATTGCGTCTATGATGTTTTAAAACAGATGGCAAATGTAGTTCAACATACATGGGGTAGCACCGGCTAGCACGGGGTAGGGTTGATCATGCAGCCACAACCTTGGGTTGCGGTTTATGCACGTTACGCCTTTTTCCAACTTGTTTCCCATACATTGCCCACAACACACTATGTTTCTCTAAACCGCGTGGTATTTGTCATGGAAATATATGGCATGCACAGTCATTTCAAATACCATGGCATATTTTCAGCACAGCTAACATGGCAGATACAGTTCAAACAACATGGCAGATCAAGCATAATTAACATGGCAGATACAGTACAACTAACATGGCAGATCCAGTACAACTAAAATGGCAGATCCAGTACAACTAGCATGGCATATTTAGTACAAAGTAGCATGGCATATATTTAGTATAAACTAGCATGGCATATATTTAGTACACATAACATGGCAGATTTAATACACATAACATGGCAGATTAAGAACCCATAACATGGCAACTGCATTTCTCCACTCAACGAATTTTCCTTCCATTTCTGGTGCTCCTCAAGAGTTATTCTCCCAAAAAATTTTTAAAAAAAATCTCAATCGTCTAAGGTACAAAACAAAATGTCCACAAGGACCATGTCACATTGCCCCAATTTTTTCTCATGGATTGCCCGCCCCTTTCTTGAGAATGATTCCTCTTTTTCGTTCCGGAACGACAGGCGCAACACCTTTCACCTTCTTGTTCCTCCGTGCCTTGTGGCACCTCATCTCACCTCTGCTGTACTCGTTAGTTTTCTTAATTTTCCTATGGTACTCGGTGTTGACCGCAAATCCATGGAACTTCGCATATGTCTGGTAGTATTCCTTTGCTTCTTCGAACGATTCAAATCTCTGCCCAATGTACGGTGGCTGAGGTACCACGATCTCTGATTGCCCACCATCTTCATCCCCTTCTGCCTCGTCGTCAGTTTCATCATTCACTTCAGTATCGGCGGCAATTCCTTCTACTTGAGTGTTGGCAGTGATTGTGTTCAAAGGGGTGCTTGTCGGTATTGCTGGAATGATTGCCATTCCCGACTGTGACTCGAAATTGTCTACGGCATTAGTGTCTGCTGGCTGGTGGAACGCGTCTTCCGTGCGCTCAGAGCTCCCTGCAGTAGATGTCCCCGCGCTGCTGTTAACTGTAGTTGTAGGCCCTGTAATAGGAAAAACAGGTACGAGATTTAAGTTTTTTGTTTGAATAACATGTGTATTGCAACGGATCACACCATCTACGAGTGATTTGGCACGACATCATTTTCAAACAGCAAGCCGTGAGTCTGCGCGTGGACATGCACGGCAGCTGTAGCTGTCCAGTGATGGCAGCTATTGTTCAACAAACATGGCAACTATTTGTTTTTGCATGCAAATAACTTCAAATAACAAATGTACTGTTGTTTTCGTGGTTCAGTTTTTTCCCCTTACCTTGGTGTGTTGCATTCGACCTTCCTGTGTGGCCTGTGACACCAAAATGACGTGCTCCACCTACACTTTGTGAAGCTTGCCATGAGACGTTTGCTGGGGTACCACCAGCGTAATAACCTGTATGCATAGTAGTGGCTGGTCAATTCATGGCAAATGCATTTTGTGCTAGCACGGCAACTGCAGTTGCCCCTGATGTGGCAACTGCAGTTTTATTGGCATGGCAAATGTATTTGCATCGGCATGGCAACCGCAGTTGTTCCTCCATGGCAGCTGTAGTGCCATGACATGGAAAATGTAGTTGCACTGGCATGGCAACTGCAGTTGTTCTCCCCTGGCAACTGCAGGTGTCCATGGATGGCAACAACAGTTGTGCAGGGATGTCAAATGCAGTTTGTAATACATGGCAACTGTAGATGACCAGTCATGGCAATTGTAGGTGCCAACTATGCTCCTTCTGCTAATTGATCATCCGCAACTTCACCTTTTTTATGGACTGGCCTGTGTATGACGTCGATGGCAGGTACATTGGTGGTGCCTGATGCCACACGCTGCATGAAGGCTCTGCATTTTCACCCGCGGTAACTCGTGAGTCCTTTTGCCAGTTTTTTTGCAAGTTCATTTTTCATGTCCACAGCAGTATGCGCTCTTTTCTCGTTTTTGCATTACCTTGATTATCCATACAAGCTAGTTGAAGTTGGCTGCCCGTACATTTGTCAGTGTTAGCGCCTTGTGAGTGAACTTGCCACGGGGCCTCCCTAATTGTGTTTTGGTCATAAGAACCTGCTAAAAAATGACAGTGTATGACATAAGTAGAATGTCATCTTCATCGTCGCGAAGATGGCAACTGTTCTCTTATTTTGTTAGAACGCATCATACCTATGCCTGCATACTGTTCTAGTAGTGGCAGCAACGGCCCTGAAGAGATGAGCTGACTGTACTCTGTTGCATCCCAAGGGGATGTTTCTGGCCTTTGAGAACCCCAATCACCAGCGTCGCCTTCGTGATTCATGCTTTCCGTGTCTCCCTTCTTTTCCAATGTGTTCTCAAACTCTGCATGAACAAGAAGGCATCAACAATCCACAAGAATTGTATTCTTCTGCTGCTTGCACACAGAAGATATGGATGGCAAGCGACAGGTCATAATAGGTGGCAGCTACTGACAACGAAAGGTGGCAAATGTCGTTATACACAAGTGGCAATTAATTTCTTCCAGCCCTCTTCATTTCAAAATTTTACCTCACTTGTCCTTTCTTTAGTGATTCCTACTCATCCATTTTTCTGTGACGCCTGGACAATTAAGCTACAGTAACCCTTTACTAATGATGCCACATCACCTAGATTACTGTTGCTAACCTCGTGTTAGTTCGAAACCGATTCGAATTCAAATTCAAAAATCAATGAAACAATAAAAGTTTTCAAATATTAACACTAAAATGTTCGGAGTGATCCAACTAATGCATAGGTAATTATGGTGGAGAAACCACATTTTTATAAAATGTTTAAATGCCCTTAGGTGAATAAACAGTAGCAAAAACCAATATTTAAATGCTTTTATAATTAACAAAATACTAAACTAATTTGTTTTGGGGTAAGACCTTTTGTTATAGTGGGTTTTAATGTATTACTAAATTAGGGATCATTTTAATATTAGATAAAAACTAAATGAAAGAGAAACTAGAAATAAAACAGAAAGGAAAAATAAATAAAGAGTAAAAAAATAAAAGAAAGAAAATACAAAAACAGAAAACAAACTAACCAAAAAAAGAGAAAGCAACCCCTCCCCCCACTGGGCTCCGGTCCAGCAGGCCACAACCCTATTGGGCCAACCCACCGGCCCAACCGGCCACCACTCCCTCTCCTTATCCCCCACCCCCGCAAACCCTAACCTGCACCCACGCCCCACTCGCCCCACTCGCTCCCCCCTCTCCCCCGATTTGGATCGGGATCAAGAGGAGAAGGCCGCCGCTCGCTGCCGGAACCCCGACGCCGCCTCGCCCTCGCCGCACGATGCTGACGCCAGAGCCGCCCCTCGCCGGACCGCTCCGCCATTGGCAACGCTACCTCGACCT
>NC_057807.1:159461903-159482970 GCF_018294505.1 Triticum aestivum
CACCGCCCCTTCCCCTTGCTCGTCGTGAAGCCTCGCTCCACAGGCCTTCCCCTGTTCGCCGTGTCCGCGTGCAGTGCGTGGCCGCGCCCTGCGCCTCGCCTGCGGGCACGCCCGCGGCCTCCTTCCCATGCGCTCCCACCGTGGCAGCGCCCCTGTTGGTCACCGTGGACCCGGCGTTGCCCCACCACCGCCCTGCGGCTCCCTGCCGCAGCCACCTCCGCCGCCTCCCCTGGCTCCGGCCGGCGCCGGCGCCAGCGTGCGTCGGGCCTGTTCGGTGCCCCCTCGGGCACCCGTCCGTTCGGGCGCCCGCACCACCGCCCCTTAACGTGTGCCTGTGCCCGTTAAGGCCCATGGGGCCTATGACAGCTGGGGCCCAGCCCCCGAGGACGTTTCAAAATAATAATAATAATAATTTATTTAATAAAATTGATAATTAATTAATTAATAAGTGAATTAATTAAGTTAATTAATCCTGTTTAATTAATCTAATTAACTAGTTAGTTTAATTAAATAGTAATTAGTTTAACTAAGACCTAATTAACCTAAATAGAGTATGACAGGTGGGTCCCATTGGACCCACATGTCAGTTTGACTTAGTCAACCCTGTTGACTGCTGATGTCAACATGGCATTATGCTGATGTCATTAATCCAATTTCGAATTAAATTAAATGATTAATTAAATTCCAGAAATTAGTAAATCTTTAGAAAATCATATCTTTTAATCCGTAACTCGGATTAAATTATTTTCAACATGAAAGTTGCTCAGAACGACGAGACCAATCCGGATACGCAGCCCGTTCGTCCGCCACACATCCCTAACCTATCGAACTCGCAACTTTCCCCCTCCGATTCATCTGTCCGAAAACGCGAAACACCGGGAATACTTTCCCGGATGTTTCCCCCTTTCGCTGGTATCACCTACTACCGTGTTAGGGCACACCTAGCACCGCTCTTTGTCATGTCTTGCGTCGTCTTGCTTATGTTTCCACTGTATTTATTGTTTCTTCCCCCTCTTCTCTCCGGTAGACTACGAGACCGACGTCGCTGCTACCCAGTACGACTACGGAGTTGACGACCTCTCCTTCTTGCCAAAGCAACCAGGCAAGCCCCCCCCTTGATCACCAGATATCGCCTATTCTTCTCTATACTGCTTGCATTAGAGTAGTGTAGCATGTTACTGTTCGGTTACTCCTATTCTGTTGCATAGCATGTCATTGTTGCTACAGTCAATTATACCTTACCCGCAATCCTAAATGCTTAGTATAGATGCTAGTTTATCACCATTTGCCCTACATTCTTGTCAGTCTGCCTTGCTATACTATTGGGCCGTGATCACTCGATAGGTGATCACGGGTATATACTATACATATATACATACTACAGATGGTGACTAAAGTCGGGTCCGCTCGAAGAGTACCCGCGAGTGATTCACGGATTGGGGGCTGAAAGGACCTTTGTCCCGACGGCCCTCTGTGTGGATCTTTGTGGCGGAGCGACAGGGCAGGTTGAGACCACCTAGGCGAGAGGTGGGCCTGGCCCTGGTCGGCGTCCGCGGTTGCTTCATAATAACATGCTTAACGAGATCTTGGTATTTGATCTGAGTTTGGCCATTTGGTCTATACGCACTAACCAACTACGTGGGAAAGATATGGGCACTCGACGTCGTGGTATCAACCGAAGCCTTCTAGACGTCAGCGACTGAGCAGCGCGCGCCGGATTGGAACGTAAGCCTGCTCTTGTATTAGGGGGCTAGTTCTGCTTTCGGCCGCCCACGCAACATGCAGGTGTGCAATGGGCGATGGGCCCAGACCCCTGCGCCATAGGAGTTAGACCGGCGTGCTGACCTCTCTGTTAGGCCTAGGTGGGGCTGCGACGTGTTGATCTTCCGAGGCCGGGCATGACCCAGGAAAGTGTGTCCGGCCAAATGGGATCGAGCGTGTTGGGTTATGTGGTGCACCCCTGCAGGGAAGTTTATCTATGCGAATAGCCGTGTCCCTCGGTAAAAGGACGACCCGGAGTTGTACCTTGACCTTATGATAACTAGAACCGGATACTTAATAAAATACACCCTTCCAAGTGCCAGATACAACCCGGTGATCGCTCTCTAACAGGGCGACGAGGAGAGGATCGCCAGGTAGGATTATGCTATGCGATGCTACTTGGAGGACTTCAATCTACTCTCTTCTACATGCTGCAAGATGGAGGTGGCCAGAAGCGTAGTCTTCGACAGGATTAGCTATCCCCCTCTTATTCTGGCATTCTGCAGTTCAGTGCACCGACATTGCCCCTTTACACAGATACCCATGCATATGTAGTGTAGATCCTTGCTTGCGAGTACTTTGGATGAGTACTCACGGTTGCTTTTCTCCCTCTTTTCCCCCTTTCCTTTCTACCTAGTTGTCGCAACCAGATGCTGGAGCCCAGGAGCCAGACGCCACAGTCGACGACGACTACTACACTGGAGGTGCCTACTACTACGTGCAGGCTGCTGACGACGACCAGGAGTAGTTAGGAGGATCTCAGGCAGGAGGCCTGCCCCTCTTTCGATCTTTATCCCAGTTTGTGCTAGCCATCTTATGGCAACTTGTTTAACTTATGTCTGTACTCAGATATTGTTGCTTCCGCTGACTCGTCTATGATCGAGCACTTGTATTCGAGCCCTCGAGGCCCCTGGCTTGTATTATGATGCTTGTATGACTTATTTTACTTTTAGAGTTGTGTTGTGATATCTTCCCGTGAGTCCCTGATCTTGATCGTACACGTTTGCGTGCATGATTAGTGTATGATTAAATCAGGGGCGTCACATTTTCATACCCAACTACTTGCGTCAATGAAACTAGGAAATTAAGTCAATTTCAAACGTAGTACATGGCAGATCTGGTGTACTCTGCCTGGCAATTGCGACTACACACTTAACCATGTAGTTTTCTACCCCTATAGCATAGATCCAGCACAAGATCGGGAGATTTTCAGCCTTAAGGACGAGAAGGTTGAGATCGAGAGATTTTCACCTGGTTTTTGGATGATCGTCTCCGGAGGGCTTGGTTGGAGTTTGGGGCTGGGGTGGGGAGGGTTGGGGTGTGGTTTTGAGGTGGGAGTGCCCTACGGATCTGCTCCGTTTACCATGGCAACCAGAGAAGGCCGGCGACGGAGGTCAGGGTTCGAGAGGTGAGGGACGATGGTGGCAGACGAGGGAGGGGATGGATCGGAGGCCGGGAACTGGTTGGTCGTGCAGGCAGCGGGTCGGCTTGCCCGGACGGGGCAGTGCGGGCGGGGTTGGCACGCAACGGACGTGCGGGCCGTGCGTTTGTGCGCATGAACGTGGTCGTGCGGGCCTGTTCCCGTCCATGCCACACGAGGCGTGCGGGCGGGTTCCTGTCGACGCCACACGTGTGGCAGTTATTCGGACCCAAAATCATGGGATACTATGGGACATGCCTTTTTTTAGAAAACTTTCTATCTATTCATCTCTAATAATGACTGTACAACAAACACAAAAATAATAATTATTGCATCCAAATGCTTAGACCACTTAGAAACGTACAAGCATTGAAGCCATCTGAAGGCGCGCCGCCGCCGTCGCCCCCCCTCCCCTCGCCGAATCCGGGCAAAACTTGTTGTAGTAGACAGCCAGAAAGTCATCGTGCTAATGATCATAGGACTAGCACACCAGAACAGCAACCGCTGCCGATAAAGAGACACATAGAACAAAAAAACATAGACGACATAGACCAGACCCGAGTAGATCCACCAAAGACAACCACCGATCGAATCCTGCAAGATCCGCCTGAGACACACCTCCACACAACCTCCGACAATATTAGATACACCATTGAGACGGGTGCTGGGTGGGAGAATCTTATTCCATCTTTAGGGAGCCGTTGTGGTCTTGCGTTCTTGAGTAGGACACAAATCGTAACAAAATTCAAACAAATATCTATGGATCCCTCCCGCCGGCAATAGGAATCTTTTGTATTATTTTAATCAAATTTAGTATTCAAATTATACAATTGATTACAAAATTAGCACTATATATTATGAATTACTTGCAAATTAGCCACCAAGAACGTGCATGTACTCATGAATAGTGTACAACATGTAAGTGTGAGCACCTCTCCCATCGTGTGATCTGATCAAGCCATTACAAAAAGTAGTTACCTTATTAGTCCATGCTAATGGTTTATATGTCTATGAGTCAGGGTAACTATCTATGTGAGAGATTCATTGATTATTATATGCAAGATAGGTTTCCCATATTTGTGGGATCATCTGATCATATCGCACCCCCCCCCACACACACATAAATAGCTATGAAACTACCAGCCCTTGACTACTATAAGAGAGACCTCGCCGAGGCTTCGTCGAAGCGGGGACATTCTAGAGGATCTTGGCTCGTGCTCTATGTCAAAGTAGATCGACACAACATTATTTATAACCCTCATCAAATGGCGGGGCCAAGGGTTACTGTCAGTGTCGGGGTGCCCCGAGCACACTATAATTATGAACCCTCGCAGGCAAGGGATCAAACCATAAGTTTAACTATGATGTGGTATGGCCAATGTCGATTCACTATAAGGGTGAGATTAAGAGCTACTAGTGGATACAAAAAAAAGCATTAAGGTTGAAGTCGACTTGCCAGAACCATATACGTCCTTGGTCTGCTATCCCGGTGGCCAGATGGAGCATGCTTCTCTACCCTCGACGGAGTTAGCGGCACCCAAAACATCGATTAAGGTTATACTAACCACAAATGATGGTGAACATTGGTAGCGGTGATCGAAATAGACCGCGATGAAGCTATCATAGATGGTCTCCTGGTTGTGGGGTCGACATAGCTCTCACCGGTGATGGACAACATCAGGAAATTCCCATGAAACCACACCAACTCCCAACAAAAGGAACCAATTTTGTTGTCCATGAAGAACAACAGAGCAACATAGGGGCGAATAATGAACATCCAAAGAAACCTTCAAATCCCTTGAAACAACAGATGCGAGAGGTTGACACATCGATCTTGTCTCCTCCCTCCTTGCACCTTCATGGCGACAGAGAATAAGCGAGACGAGGCCAACTATACCCATAGTTTTAGCAATCCAGTGACCCAAGAGGTAAACGATTAACCTTTCACCAATCGACCAACCCTAGCGCCGGCCTTGATTAAATGCTCTGAACCATCAATGCTACCAAACCATGAAAAAACCCAATGGTTAGTATTGCACCAATACGGCAGGCCAGGGTTCCTAAACCAACGCTCCCTTGGACTCCACCACCGCCGAGCTGGCTAGCTCATAAAGTTGATGGATCCTTCTCGGCTGATAGCTCGGCGGGTGTAGGAATGATATTACTGAATGGACATGGCGAGGTGATCTTTGCATCTTGCCAGGTGCTCTTTTTCTGTAACAACGCTCTAGAAGCAGAGATTCAAGCGATCAAAATAGGAATGTCACTAGAGTGGTATAATCTTCTCGTTATTGTGCAATCGGACTCGCTAGGAGCATTATCTTCAATGTAGGATGCTTCACTAATCAAAGCACCTTCTCGTAAACTAGTTATGGAGATCAATCTCTTAATGGAAGAACGAGAGTTTAAACATTGTAAGATAGATATATCACATAATAGGTTGGTCCATAATTTTGTGAATTCTGCCCGAACTGCTCGGAGCATAGGCTGCATAGGGCTCCACATTTTCTTCAAAGTCTTGTAATGGCAGATTGTAATCCCGTGATTGGAATAAAAATTCCCTATTTCCCCAGAAAAAATGATATAATATATGCTATTCTTTTATTTAAAGAAACCTATTTGGTAGGGTTCACGACCGAATTGGGAGCAGTTCTCCCTTTTCCCCCACGAAGCAGCCCTATCGGGCGCCGCCACCCCTGACTCGCCGCCAGGCCCGCCCCTCCCTCGCCGGCTCGCCGCCTGCGCAGCCACACAACCGCACCACCCCGCGTCGCCACTCCCGCATCCCACCGTCCCGCGCGATCTCTACTGGCGCCTGGGAAGAGGGTACGCTGCCGCCTGGTTCAACTCCGACCTCGCTGTTCCAGTACAGCGCCGACCAAAATTCCCTCCGGTTGACCAGTCCAAGAACAGCCAACCAGGACGACGAGGACGCTCGACGGTCACCTCCAGACCTCTACTCCAGACCAGGACATTCGGCCGACGCTGGTAAGATCTCTCTCTGCTGTTCTGCACCTCCCCATTCTTCTATCAATTATCAATCTTGAACTACTGAACCGAACTGTGTTGTGTTTGCTGTCCTGATGAAAGTTGTTGATTGTGTTGTGCATTTCTTTGTCAAATTGCAGGCTTGCAACCGTAGGATGGATTTGTTGCTTGCTGCTTGATTTAGAGAATATCATGTATATGAATTAGTCAACTAGACATTATCATGTAGTTGCAGGTTACAATTGTCATGTTACTACTAATTTTGTTATCTATTGGTTGGTGTATCCTAAACAGTAAGATGGAGTTGTTACAAATTCTTATTTAGGTTTTGCACTTTGTTGTCTATTGCGTCAATCACGTGGAAGAGTCAAGTCTATTGCATTAACTAAACAATCATATTTGCTATCCAGTACATGAACACACAGTCATGTGAAGACATACACATAATTTGCTATCCAGTACATGAACAGTTAACCAGTGACATAATAATGATTTGTCTGATTGTTTCCATTCTAACAAGTTACTCTAACAAAGCCACTCTACGAAAGTAACAAGGACACATGTCTTCTTTGCACTTCTCAGCATATTTATTGTGTATGCTTCTCTTATACTCCCTCCGTTCCTAAATATAAGTCTTTCTAGATATTTCAAACGGACTACCACATACGGATGTATATAGACATATTTTAGAGTGTAGATTCACTCATTTTACTCCGTATGTAGTCACTTGTTGAAATATATAGAAAGAAAAATATTTAGGAACAGAGGGAGTACAAAATTGATCATTTTAGTATGCACGTAAGACCATATTGATCTATTTGGATGTGCTATTATTAAATTAATTAGAATGTTGGCATCTCATTTTTGTTATCACATTTTTTTGGTGGACCGCCCTGTTTTGAAATCCTAGAGCCGCCACTGCATTGTAGGTAGACATGTTATTTTTGTACCTTGTTGCTCAGCGCAGTTACTATATTTCTTTTTGTTACACAGTGTATCAATGGATTTAGAATCTATAAAGGAGCTATTGCTTTCTCCTAGACCAGGTGAGGAATGCTTGGCTGGTGTAGCTAGTTTTCTTGACTTTGCGTACATAGAGGACAAGTCAAAGGATAATTTGAAGGCACGGCTAGACCTGCAAGACATGAAAATCATGCCAGAGCTACATCCCAAAAATAAACCTAAGGACAAGTATTTTCTTCCTGCTGCTTCTTATACCATGTCAAAGAGACAGAAGCAACAGTATTGCAAACTACTTCATGATATAAAAGTTCCAAATAGGTACTCGGAGAACTCAAAAAAATAGAAGGAACAGTTTTGCAAAGTACGTCATGATATAAAAGTTCCAGATGGGTCCTCGGGGAACTCAAAAATCCGAAGGAACATTTTGCAAAGTACTTAATGATATAAAGGTTCCAGATGGGTATTTGACGGAATGATATAAAGCCAATTTTTTTTCTTTATTGCCTTTTAGTTTCTCGTTTATATTTTCCATTGATGCTGCCATTGTGGTAACTGTTAGTACTTCATCCTTATGGTCCTGAGAGTTACTTGGTTGAGAATATTATGCAAAATTTCATGCACGACTCAAATAACTTATTGTTAAGAGATGTAGCAGTAGCTCTGTGCTTTGCCTCGTGCCTTTTACTTGTTTTCTAAAGCTCTATGAGATGTTGTGTTCTGCTTGTTTTCTGAAGCTATATGAGATGGTATTCCCCTCTTAATAAAGATACTTTTTTTTCCTGGAGCTTCCTTTTATTAGAAACAAATGTTGTTTTCCAGGTATATTTCACTCTAGCATGATACACGATACTATTTTTGCTGGCCCTCTTGTGTTTCTGTCTAGTTTGTATGGTTAAGCATGTCTGTGCTGAATCATACATGTTATTATCTATACCTGACAAATAGGAACTTAGCGTTAACTAAGAAATCTCATGTTCTACATAAAGCACTAAGTTAACAGTATGTTATAATTACAGACCATATCTGAATTGAATATATCTTGACTCTTTTGACTAGTAATGAACTTCTTCAGTGAATCTTATTTTTCAGGAAATTTTGCCACTGGAGATTAGAAGGATTGTTCTAAATTGGTGCATGAAGCTATGCGTTCTTTTAGCGGACATTTATATATGTCTGCATAGTTCTTGCTCTTCAACCATGAAGCTTGAAAAAACCCAAAAATTGTTCTGAGTTAAACTTCATGTATGACGGATTGTCACTGGAAATAGATAGATACTTTTGTGAATGAAGTATTATGTCTCATTTACCATCTTGTAAACTAAGCTTACATTTGTTTGAAATTGATGTTTTTAGTCAAAACTTGGATGTCCGATTCAACGTTTTCTTCTCTGTTGTTGTGAACCAGCCTCTGCATGTGTGACTTCTGTGGCTTGCATCGTAGACTGGAAATTAGGGCATCTCCAGCCGTTGGCCCCCCCAGGACGCACAAAAATCGCCCCCGGGGGCGAGCCGGCGATACACTCGGCGCTGGGGGCGGTTTTGCGCCCAGTCGTCGCCCCCAGGCGCCAAAATTGGCCCACTTTGCAGCCCAATTTCGACGAATAAACGGCCCATATGGGCGAGAATAGGCCCATATTCGGCATGGTTTCGCCGTGTCTTGGCGTTCAATTATCAACATAATTATTCCTTATCACATATTTCATCACAGAAAAATCAAATACTTCAACAAAATAGTACAACAACAAATAGTTCAATACAAATTATATAGTTCAACAAATAAAAACTTGTATTTCATCATGCGGCGTCCCCCTTGAGCCTCCATAGGTGCTCAATCAGATCTTTCTGCAGTTGATGATGCACCTGTGGGTCTCGGATCTCTTGACGCATACTGAGATAGACAGTCCAAGTTGCCGGTAGCTGGTGATCAACTTCGGCTAGAGGACCCTGCCTGTAGTATGGTTCAGTGTTAAACACTGGGTCTTCTTGCTCGCTCTCGATGATCATGTTGTGCAACATGACACAGCAAGTCATGATCTCCCACATTTGGTCTTTCGACCAGGTCTGAGCGGGGTACCGAACAACAGCGAATCGAGATTGGAGCACACCAAATGCCCGCTCGACATCCTTTCCGCAAGCCTCCTGAAGCTTCGCAAACCAGGCGTTCTTGCCTCCTGCCACAGGGTTTGAGATCGTCTTCACAAATGTCGACCATCTCGGATAGATGCCGTCAGCTAGATAGTACCCCTTGTTGTATTGGTGCCCATTGATCTTGAAGTTCACCGGAGGAGAATGGCCCTCAACGAGCTTGGCAAAAACAGGAGAGCACTGCAGCACGTTGATGTCATTGTGAGTTCCTGGCATACCAAAGAAGGAGTGCCAAATCCAGAGGTCCTGTGTGGCTACCGCCTCAAGCACCACACTGCAACCACCTTTGGCGCCTTTGTACATCCCCTGCCAACCAAATGGGCAGTTCTTTCATTTCCAATGCATGCAGTCAATGCTTCCAAGCATCCCAGGAAATCCTCTTGCTGCATTCTGGGCTAGGATCCGAGCAGTGTCTTCCGCATTGGGTGCTCTCAAGTATTGTGGCCCAAACACTGCCACCAATGCCCGACAGAACTTGTAGAAACACTCTATGCTGGTAGACTTGGCCATGCGCTCATAGTCGTCGAGTGAATCACTGGGACCTCCATATGCAAGCATCCTCATCACTGTCGTGCACTTCTGGATGGAGGTGAATCCAAGAGCGCCAGTGCAATCCATCTTGCACTTGAAGTAGTTGTCGAACTCCCGAATGGAATTCACAATCCTGAGGAAGAGCTTTCGGCTCATCCGATAACGTCGCCGAAATGTTCTCTCGCCATGAAGTGGAGCATCGGCGAAGTAGTCGGAGTAGAGCATGCAGTAGCCTTGCAGACGATGCCGGTTCTTTGCTTTCACCCGCCCCGGTGCCGAGCCACCTCGATGCGGCTTTTCATTGCTCGCCAGCAGCTGGGCGAGGGCGGCGAGCACCATCAAATGCTCTTCTTCCTGGACGTCGGCCGCGGCTTCCTCCTCCAGCAGCGCGGCGGGCTCTTCCTCCTCATTGGAGTCCATCGCCGAGTCACTGTTCTATGTGGGCGTTTACCCGCCGTTAAACCGCGCCTCCGTGGCCGGAAACGGCGGCCGGCAGCGCCCAATGCTGCGGGAGGGGCTGCCGCGGCGAAGCACTGCTATTTTCCGGCGGGAAATGGCTATCTAGTGGAGTAGGCCGGCGCCCGTCGCCGGGATACATCTACTGGTGGCCGAGGGCGCGGGGTGTGCGAGGCGAGTCGGGGGAAGAAAAACTTGACTTTTCCCATGTCGGTGTGGGCCAGGCGTGCTTTTCCCTAGCGCCGGAGCCCCCAACGGCTCCCCAGCGTGCCGGGTTCGGCCTGTGACCGCCGGGCGGAAAAAAGGTCCGAACCGGCGATTTTCGGCGTCCTGGGGGCGCGACTTGGCCGTTTTTTCGGCGCCGGCGCTGAAAAAGTGGCCTGGGGTGGCCTGTTGGGGGCGCTGCTGGAGATGCCCTTAGTCAACTAGGCGACGTACGCTGCAATAGCTGCAGTGTGTGTGAATGTTATGAAAAAAAATTACTAGCACACGAACAACTTTCTTGTCTATGTTTCATGCTAGTACTACACTGGTCTACTAGATTGCAGATTAGTACTAGATTACCGTTTTCTACTTATACAAACCATATATGACTCTATATGTATGCATGGCTTCATGCCTTATTAGTTATGGATGTGTTTAGCGGTTTTGAAGATAAAACTGACTACATTCCAAGAAAAAATGGACGTGCATAGCAGGTGACGTTTGTACAATATAAAAATTGACTAAGTATCGTTGTTCGCCTGAAGAAATATAAATACATTTTTTACTTCACTGAATTCGGCTAGCCGTTTGTTTTTTCGTTGTATACCATAAATAACAGAAAACTAAACCTTATGGAAGTTCATACCATACCAAAACTAGAAACCATAAAAACCGGAAAAAAATGGTTCGGTTTATTTTCATTATATTTTTTGGTTCGGTTTTAAAATGCACAAAGTGATTCAATAGTGAGAAAAATACAGAATATTTAAGTTACTTATCTAAAAAATTGACCTCTCACCAAATGAATCACTTATTATTGTTTTTTAGGGGAATCACTTATTATTGGTTGTAATCCATTATTAAATCACAAATTGCAGCAAGCCCATTTGGTAATGGGCCGTTGGGCATTCCTTGGCTCAAGGATAATGGTTCAATTCCTAGTTTACACATGATATTTTTGACATTTCACTATTTTTGTTAAAAGACCGACTTACCTAAAATATTGGACGATGCCTTGGTTTCTGTTTTTTCCGTTCTGACCGTTGGTTTGTCAAGTTTTGAAAACCATGTTCAAAACTTAAGCTGTCATTTGTTGTTGTTCTTCCACTCCTTCGTGAGTATTGTAGTCAAATACTTAATTTTATATGGTCATTTTAAATTATGCATTTGGCTTTTATGGTTGGTGAGCCATCATATAATTCATGTAAAAATATGGTTAATAGGATATTCACTACAACCATATTGAAATAGTTTGATCTTTACAACCAAATTGTATTGTTTTTTCATATCATATTGACCAAAGAATGAAAACTCTATTACCAAAACAAAAACATATTTATAGAAAAATAATATTAAGATGTGGGAACTATGTGTAAGGTATCGGTGATCTATATATGCGCTTGATTTTATTTTTTCTATTTCCCCCTATATTAGAGCTTGTAACACTGTATCGACACATCATTATGTTACTATAACTAAAAATTCTTAACATTTGCCACCAACACATGTTTGCATGCTACTGGTTGAAAATTTATGTAACACATTGATACCAACTCGTACTTATATGTTACTAATATAATATCTCTGTAACACATTTTGGGGCCTGTTACAGTGTGTGTTACTAGTTGTTGTTTAACAAAAATTACGTGTTACTGTAATTTTCCTTGTCACACATTTTTCTACGTGTTACATGATTGTGTTACTTAAAGTCTGTTTTGTTCAACAATTTATGGTTTCTCCTGCAGGAGATGGGTCTGGGCTTCATTTCTCACCGTATGACCTATGATTGGCAACAGCTGCCTTGTACAAGGGGAAAAATTGTCATACCATTCTAAGGTTCAAACAAGGTTTTGATTGTCGTCGCTCTACTATGGGTAAGTCACTCAGATTTACCATCCCATATAACAGAGGCGGATAATAAGAGTAAGTCAGCATGGTGATCAGTCCATTCCGCACCCAAATCATTACCTTGTATATGGTTTAGTGAATCTCTCTTTCTAACACTCAGTCATCCTCCCAAGCATTGCAGAGTTTCTCTTATCGACGAACCAAGTTCAGATAATCCATTGATCCTGCAAGCCAAACAAACATCTATCGTTTCTTCACAACTCTCAGATTTTGCGTAAACTCCTATAAAATCGTCGGTTGATGAAGTCGTACTTCTTCCATGGTTTTTCCTTCAGCAAGTGTGTGCTTGCTTCTTGGCAGGTCCTGGAGCCTGTGGGTTACGGGCTCACCCCAGCACATTTATAGCTTCAACTCATCCTGGGGTTACAATTGCTCCATATTAGCACCTTTATACCTTCTTTCTATCAAATAGTACTTCATCCCTTCATACTCTTGGGGTATTCCCACATATTGAGATAAAACTCGTACTTATTTTGTCCGTAGTCCACTTCATGGAATATCATTATCTTTTCCAGGGGTCAAGGGTCCTCACAGGGTACTACCACCCTTGGAATTGCACAAGTTCTTCCATAGACCATATTTCTCATATCCTCGAAAATGGTCAAAAATCTTTCTTCCTAGAGTAACAACTCGTAAAATTCCTCGTAAGAAATCATGACACATGAACTTTATTGATTTCATGAATTTATTGCAATCTTTTGCATTTCCATTACATGCATCAACTCAACACCTCAATATAAAAGATTTGTTCCCACTACTACTACTATATTCCTCACAGACTCAACTATTTAACACGAATATCCTCATTGGGATAATCTCTGGCAAAGTGTCCTGCTTCATTACAGCGGAAACATATTACTTATGACAAGTCTCGAGGTTTCCTTGTGATTACATAGCCTCCTAGGGTCCTCGGCTTCCTTTTTGGGCAACTGCTGAAATAGTGCCCTGAATCTTTGCACCTGAAACATGTGATCTTCTTTGTAGAAATTGGGTTGTTCCTGGAATCCAATCTATTTATCTTTCTGGACTTTTCTGTGCCAATCAGGTCTTTTATTTCCTGTGGGTCATACTCTACTTCCTCTGTCGGGAAGGCTACTAGATCCCCCTTCACACAATTTTGGGAGATGTGTCCTTCTTCTCCACATGAATAGCATGACTGGGTGCAGGGTTTAATTGGGTATTCTTCGGGTGTGTCCTCCACCTCTTCCTTCATCACAGGTTCTTCTAAAGTTTCCTTTGAGGGCTCCTTTCATTGCTTCTTTCTTCTGCTGGATGGTTCATTGTACCATGGGGTAAATGTGACACTGAGTAGGGTAGTGGGTAGTCCCTTCACACAAGAAACAAGTAATCTACCTAGTTGGCATTCTTCAGCTGGGTGACTTTCTTCACAATGAAGGCATTCATCCTTGTGTTCTTTATGGTTGTGTCCCATTGCTCCACAAAGCTTGCATGCACAAGGTTTCTTCATATCATTTCCATAAGGCTTCAAATTCGGGGACACAAGACGAGACCTTAGCAGAGTCAACTTAAATTCTTCCCAAGTGGTTACTCTTGGCCATCCATTTATGGTTTGGTACATTGATGCGGAGCATCCTACAGACATCACCATGTCAAGAGTCCATTTGGCAAGTGACACATGCGACATCTACTTCGCATACACAAGGGTGAATCATCTCCTTTACATGTGCTCACTTGACCCCTTCAAGGATGGTATATTACTTGACACTTCTCCCATGTGCATGAATAGGCATTGTCGGAACTTCACGGATGTCAAGGAGGAGTGCAAGCGCCAAGGAACGACTACACCATCTGCGAGGGAAGCGTGGAAGAGAAGACGGAAGAAAGGAGAAGAAGACAGAGCGGCTGCAGGAGCCAGGCCAGACATCCAGACCGCCGTCCGGATCATCTGGGCTCAGCCGGATCATCCAGGCCCCCTTCCAGATCATCCGGATAACTGCGTTTAAAGACACCCGAAGGCCTCGTGTGAAGCCGGATCATCCGGGCCCCCTCCCGGATCATCCGAACGATGGTCGGATCATCCGGACTCCCATCCGGATCATCCGGGCTTTGCCTGCGTGCATGCCTCCGGGCCGAGGCCCATGTACCCATTCCGCCCCCTCACTTACCCCTTGGTGGCCTAGACTATAAATAGACCTCCTCCTCCCCATTTTGAGGGTTAGCAAAGTGATAGCTCATTTGTATGTGAGCTTTTCTCCTACCTACCTCTACTCTTGAGAGAGAGAGACAACTACTCCATTGGAGGCCAAGACCTCCATCTAGGAGAAGATCCTGCGGGATATCATCAAGACCCCCTCATGGGAAGATCCGTCTAGGATATCATCAAGACCTTCTCTTGGAGATGAACTTTACCTTGTATCTTTCTCTTTGTTGTTCATGTACCTTGTGGATCTTGTGTGTTTGATTTTCTTGTGGATGTGTGATTGGACTTGTTCTTGAGTGTTTCCCCTTGTGATTTCTCTCGTTCTTCCCCGTGTTCTTCGTGTTCCTCGTAGGGATCCGCTCCAATCGTGAAAGATCGGGCCTCTAGGTTTCTACCCTACATCATCTTGGTATCAGAGCCACGTTGATCATGTTTTTGGAGCCCCTACCCTTCGTTTTCTAGCTTGATTTTGTTGATTTCGTCCTAAATCCAAAAATCCGCACCAAAAATAGCCCCCAATTTTTTTTATGATTTGTTGGTTTGATGATGTTTTGTTGATTTTGATCCGTGTATTTGCTTGGTTTCAAGTGGATCTAGCATCTCCCCAAGTTTCCCCACCTTCCATCCACGAAATCCATCAAATTTTGCCCCTAAAATCATCCATTTCCGCCCAAAATTTTGTCCCCGAGAGAAAACCCCGAGCAGTTTGACCTGCCCGGATCATCCGGACTTGCTCTCGGATCATCCGGACATCCCCCAGATCAGCTGGACGCCCCCCCGGACGTCCGGATAACCCACCCGCCCGAATACCCGTACCGGAGCTGACGAACCCGGATCATCCGGAAGTACTCCCGGATCATCCAGACCAAGCCCGGATCATCCGGACCTCCTCCCCAATGTCCGGCTAACCCTGAAACTGACTCGGCTGAAATTTTGTTTTGGTCATAACTAATTCATCCGGAGTCCATTTTTGACGTTCTTTAGCTCGTTTTGAAGCTATTGACATCCCCCATCCCACAAAAATACCACCACCATCATTTGACTCCATCATATTTTGTGAATTTTGGCATATTTGCCTAGGGCTTCCACCACATCGTCCGCTACACCACCACTGACTTTCGCAACCTAACCCATTTTGTTCACCATAGCATTCGTGATTGCTTGAGTAGTGATTTGAGTCTCCTAAGGTGTTTCGGCTACTTAGGGACGGTTGTTTCTTCATCAACGACCACCTCCACTTCCGCATTACCTTTGCCCACCATACATTTCCACCAACCCAACTTAACCCAATTGTTGTTTGAGCTTGTTTGAGTTGTGGCTTGTGTCTCCTAAGGTGTTTCGGCTACTTAGGGATGGAAACTTCAACTCCGACACATGTATATCCCATTATTCCACTTCTGCATTGCCGAGTGCAAACCACCACCGCTTTCCGCTACAACCATTTGACATTTGCCTTTGGAGATTTTGAGTTTGCGGTTTTTCCGTTTCCAAGGGTGTTTCGGCTAACTAGGAATGGGTCGACTTCGGAAACACCGCCTCTCATCATCGCCAAGGACGGTAACCTCGACTACGCCATTGTATATTCCCTTTGCCATTGCATTGATAACCCCTAGCCCATTTTGCGTTACTTGCCTATCGAGACTAGCCATTTGAGTATTGCCGGCAACATGACTTGTGCACATTAGTAATCATACTTCCCATAGCATACATACCATATCATCATGGTGCATATATTGGTATCATATCTTGTGTCACAAGTTTGTTCCCGCATATACACAATTGCTATCTTGGTTTGTGCATTGTGCAAAAGTGGCCATACAAAAAAAAGAAATAAAGCTTTTAAGCAAAAGAAAGAGAGCAAAGAAGCTTGTAAGCAAGTGCCTTAGCATCATACCACATTGCACATAAGATTGTCATATCCACATACCACAATTGCTATCTTGGATCATCTTGAGAGAAACACAGGGAACCATACATACATAGCATACTTGGGATAGAAGACCATACATTTTGCATCTTATAGGTTGTGCACAAGTGTCATATCCGCCTATTGAGCAATCGTCCTAGCGTCTCTCTTGAGTTGTGCAACAAGAGCGTTTGCCGTGGATTCCACATTTTGTGCTCATTCCTTGGTTGCAAGACCCCATTTATCTATCCGCGTGTGTGTTTCTGTGTGCCATTCATTGTTATTGGTCTACTTGTTTCACTTGTTTCACTTGCGAATTTGTGAATCTCTTTCAACATAATTGACTCTTGCTAACATTTTGCATCAAATTTTTGTGCCACTACCCTCACCAAGCTCCTCCATAAGCTTTACTTGATAGGTGTGAGTGAACAAGTCCGGTACCAATTCCACTATTCTTTCATTCACATTGAGTGAAACAGGATACATCCTCAACTTAGGGAAAAGGCAACTTGGTATTGTTTATCTCATTTCCTACTCACCTTTGCTCGAGTCTTGTGATGGATAGGCAAGGCATTTCACCTTTGGTCTACAATAATAACGACGAGTTCGATGCCACGAATAACAACTTCAACGACAAGATGGATGATAAAATGGAGGAGATCAAATCCCTCATCAAGGCCTATAAGCGATCTTCCTCATCTTTGAGAAGACGCTCAAGAGCACATCCTTCCGAGCTAACATCTCCGTCAAGATCACATCGGAATCGACACTATCACCAACAAGAATGTGAAGGTCAAGAGCTCAACAACCGCTCAATGACTTCACCATCTCCCTTGGCATCTTCCCCAAACGACTTCAAGGCATCTTCGCCTACGAACATACGACATCTTCGCCAACAATCACCTCAAGACTATGCTCAAGAGAAGCTCCCCAAGCTCAAGTCCGCGACTTCCACGAGCTACTACGACCTCGACACCGACCACGAGATTCCTTTCTATGGGACTCTAGAACCCGAGGAGTATCTCGAGTGGGAGAGCCTAATGGATGACTACCTCAAGCTACATCAAGTTCCTCCCAAAGATCAAGTGAAGTTCGCAACAAGAAACTTCGACAACTATGCATCAACATGGTGGCTTCACACACCTTCGGAGAGCTATGACATGAGTTGGCCCAAGACGAAGAGAGCTATGCGGCGAGAGTTTGTGCCTCCAACCTACACGGAACAACTTCTACGCCAATTGGAGAACACCATCCAAGGATCCAAGTCCATCGACATGTACTTCAAGGAGATGAAGAATGCCTTGCGACGAGCCGGCGTGGATGACCCCATTTCGATGAAGTTCCACTTCATGATGGGACTGAACAACGACCTCTCCAAGACTATCTTCCTCGAGAACTACAAGTCCCTCGATGACTACTACATTGGTGCTCTCAAGGCAGAACAAGAACTCATGAAGGCCAAGGCTTCTCCACCCCAAGCACACTTCACGACGACCAATCTCTACGTCAAGTATGAGGCTAGTACCACCACGATGTCCAAGCCCGGTGAGCTCCAACACGATGCTCCCAAGTTCGACTTCACCGCCATCCCTCTTTGTGGCATTGATGGTGATGAGTCTACCATGACTCTTTTTCAAGATGGTGCGGCGACGAGTACGACTACGGAGACCCTCAAGGACCAAGCTTTGGAGCCGAGCGATAAGGTGGCGAGCAAGGATGATGCTTCCATCTTTGGAGATGAGAGCGATGATGTGCCATCTTCGGCCTTCATCCACGGCGGCAATGACAAGATGATCGATCATGGGATTTTCCCTTCGGTCATGGAGGAGAGTGATGATGTGCCATCTTCGGCCTTCATCCACGGCGATGACGAAGAGATGATCGAGCATGGGATTTTCCCTTCGGTCATGGAGGAGAGCGATGATGTGCCATCTTCGGCCTTCATCCACGGCGACGACGATGAGATGGTTGACCATGGGATTTTCCCTTCAACCACGGTGACGTATGATGACTTGAGTGACTTGTGCCACCATATTGAGAGTGAGTGTGACTTCACCACTAGTCCCATATATATGATGAGTTGCCCCAATTCCCATGTGAGGAGAGCCACAACCCCCACCACTTGAGTGAGATGAGTGAATCCACCATATGCGACTTTGAGTGCACCTATTTTGAGGGAGTGAGTGAACCACCACATAGAGAGAGTGTGATAGTTGATAGGTCTCGTGAGGCCATTTGCATTTCTAACAACTTGACCTCTACCTCTATTTTGTCTTCTCATTTGTTGCTAGGTCCCATTTATGATGATGCGTCGATCCTCGATGACTTTGTCCTCCCTTTGGACAAGACGATGGCCATGGTGGAATATGATGCACCCCCCACATGGTTCCATCAAGATGAAGATGACCACCATTTGGTCTTTCCCACCTCACCTACACCACTTGAGTGGAATGACAAAGGTAACATAGGTGATGGTGATGCTCTAGTCCCACTAGTGGACATTCTTGACATTGATTGCTTACATGATGTTGATACACCTAGTACCATGCTTCATGCTAGTATGATTTCACCATGCGATGATTTACCCATTTATGATGAATATGATGATTCTCATGTGGAGTCTATTAGTTGTGATGCCATGTTACATAGGATTTCTTGTGACAATTCTTTAGGTCACATCATGTTTGATAATCTGCTTGACTTGTCATATGCTATGCATGAGATCCACCATATGTCTTATTTGCAATCTCTTCATAGTGACTATGCATATGCCATTAAAATAAACCCAATTTGCACTTATGGCATAGATGACAAGCCCATGGTTATTGGCATTTGTTTTTCTTGTGATGATATTGATATGCTCCCTTTGCATCATTTATCTCATATGCCATGCCATGACCACCTAGCTTCGGATATGCATTGTTTGGATGTTATCCATTTTCTCCATGTGATGTTTCCGATATTGCTCATGAGGAGAGCCCCATAGTTTCCTCAGACATGTTAGGAGATTTTGATCCATCCCATCCATTGCATGATCCCAATAATTATGTGCACCATATGTTTCCCTTGAATGAAAATGCTCTTGATGTGCCATATACTTGCATTCTAAATTTGTGTCCCCATCGTGTCATACATAATAACTATTCTTTCATGATGGATGACATGTTCATATACCATGCATCACATTTCTTTGAGTGATGCTTATCTTGTTCTAATTCACACGTGCACATACACATCATGATGGATGATGTGTACATTTACCACGCACACAATTTCTTTGGTTTGTGTCTCTTTTGTGTATACTTGTGTACAGGTACCCATGAATACTTGTCAACCTCGCAATCCCATGAGTCACTACTAGAAAAACCCCTACTAATGGCGCACCTATTATGGCTATTAATGGCGCATCTGTGGTGCGCCATTGATAGCACGCCATTAGTAATTTTTACTAATGGCGCACCACCTGGTGCGCCATTAGTATCTGGTATACTAATGGCGCACCTCGGGTGTGCCATTAGTATATGCCAGGGTGCGCCATTAGTATGCCTCCCACGGGCCATGTATACCCAGGTGCTTTGGCATACTAATGGCGCACCACCTCTCGATGCGCAATTAGTAACCGCGGCATACTAATGGCGCACTGCCCAGTGATGCGCCATTAGTATGCACTGTCATACTAATGGCGCACTGTCATGTGATGCGCCATTAGTATGAATATTAGGTTTTTTTTTATTTTTTTATTTTCTGTTTTTTGCACAGGTTACAAAATGTATAGTTTGACAAAATATAGACAGCACACATCAACAACAGATTCATCAAATGTATAGTCTTTGAATACAATTCATCATATTAGTCTCCGAATACAATTCATCATATTAGTCTCCGAATTGAAAAGACCGAACAAAGATAGAACATTATATTACAAGTCTCGAGACCGCGAGTAGCGAGTCTGTCTTCACATTACAAGTCGATATCGATCATCTAAACTACCATCACATAGAAGAGAGCTACGGTCATCACGATGAGCATCATCACGATGAAACTCGTCTTCATCCGGTTCCTCCAACGCTCCCTCCCCTCTCCCGCTAGATAGCGGGCGTATCTAGATTCGGCCTCGGCCCTAGTGGTGTACCCTTTGTAACTGTTACCGCTGAATCGGTGAACCTGTCTCCTACACTCCTCCCAGTCATCGTAGACTCCGGGAACCTTACCCTTGTACACGACATACGTCGGCATCGCTATGCACTAGCCAAACGAAACATTAGTACCAATTCACAGACAATACATAAGCAATATATAAGTATGCAACAGAACGATCGGAAGAGAAAAGCAAGACATTAATAGCATCGATTACATCTAAGTTGAACGACTCTCGAAACCAAAGAGACATACTACAAGTTCATTAAAGTTTAATTACAACATGAGCCAATCGATGTTTCAGAACTAGACAACTCGACTCAAGGGACCGGAGCGTGGATGAAGCCGCCGTCTATCGTGGGAGTCATGAAAGAACGGGCGTTGTCATCCTGCATTTGTAGCATTGTGTCGATGTCACTGTTGGACGGTTGATTTCTGAGGTAGAACTGCCCCGAGGTACGAAGGACATCTTGATGGATGATTTCCG
>NC_057807.1:159482980-159483904 GCF_018294505.1 Triticum aestivum
TACAAGTCTCGAGACCGCGAGTAGCGAGTCTGTCTTCACATTACAAGTCGATATCGATCATCTAAACTACCATCACATAGAAGAGAGCTGCGGTCATCACGATGAGCATCATCACGATGAAACTCGTCTTCATCCGGTTCCTCCAACGCTCCCTCCCCTCTCCCGCTAGATAGCGGGCGTATCTAGATTCGGCCTCGGCCCTAGTGGTGTACCCTTTGTAACTGTTACCGCTGAATCGGTGAACCTGTCTCCGACACTCCTCCCAGTCATCGTAGACTCCGGGAACCTTACCCTTGTACACGACATACGTCGGCATCGCTATGCACTAGCCAAACGAAACGTTAGTACCAATTCACAGACAATACATAAGCAATATATAAGTATGCAACAGAACGATCGGAAGAGAAAAGCAAGACATTAATAGCATCGATTACATCTAAGTTGAACGACTCTCGAAACCAAAGAGACATACTACAAGTTCATCAAAGTTTAATTACAACATGAGCCAATCGATGTTTCAGAACTAGACAACTCGACTCAAGGGACCGGAGCGTGGATGAAGCCGCCGTCTATCGTGGGAGTCATGAAAGAACGGGCATTGTCATCCTGCATTTGTAGCATTGTGTCGATGTCACTGTTGGACGGTTGATTTCTGAGGTAGAACTGCCCCGAGGTACGAAGGACATCTTGATGGATGATTTCCGCAAACTCCGACTGGATGCGAAAGAATTCTTGTCGGAGGTCCGCGTCCTGGATTGCCGACACGCTCGCGGCCCAATCTTTGAGTTTACTCGGTAGCAGAAGTTGATGATGGTCCCGTACGATCGCCCGCATGTGATGGATGGCGTAGTAGGCACCCTTCTGACCGCCAGGCGGCTGCTTGACGCAGCAGAACGTCGTATTGTGGGAGAACACATGCTTGCC
>NC_057807.1:159483914-159491119 GCF_018294505.1 Triticum aestivum
CCTTGTACACGACATACGTCGGCATCGCTATGCACTAGCCAAACGAAACATTAGTACCAATTCACAGACAATACATAAGCAATATATAAGTATGCAACAGAACGATCGGAAGAGAAAAGCAAGACATTAATAGCATCGATTACATCTAAGTTGAACGACTCTCGAAACCAAAGAGACATACTACAAGTTCATTAAAGTTTAATTACAACATGAGCCAATCGATGTTTCAGAACTAGACAACTCGACTCAAGGGACCGGAGCGTGGATGAAGCCGCCGTCTATCGTGGGAGTCATGAAAGAACGGGCGTTGTCATCCTGCATTTGTAGCATTGTGTCGATGTCACTGTTGGACGGTTGATTTCTGAGGTAGAACTGCCCCGAGGTACGAAGGACATCTTGATGGATGATTTCCGCAAACTCCGACTGGATGCGAAAGAATTCTTGTTGGAGGTCCGCGTCCTGGATTGCCGACACACTCGTGGCCCAATCTTTGAGTTTACTCGGTAGAAGAAGTTGATGATGGTCCCGTACGATTGCCCGCATGTGATGGATGGCGTAGTAGGCACCCTTCTGACCGCCAGGCGGCTGCTTGACGCAGCAGAACGTCGTATTGTGGGAGAACACATGCTTGCCGTACTTACGAATAGGCCTGGTGAAGGTGCCTCCAGATTGGGCGTAGCCGGGGAGAACATCATCAAGAACCTTCCTGACATTTGTGTAGTCTACGTTCGACTGACGGTCCGGGTCGAAATACGTGGCCATAGAATATTTGGGGCTTAGGAGGATGAGCGTGCAACGTGTGTCACTGCAGAAAACACGGAATGTTAAAAGAAAAACGATCGAAATGTAAGAATTCATATGTTACGGGCCGGTTGAGGGGAGGACTTACTCGGGAAAGTAAGGCACGAGGAAGTTATCCTTATCTTGGTTTGCCAGAATGACGCCTTCAAGGTAAGAACTCGCGACTTGCCGGTCCCCAGCGCTGCCCAAGATCTTGGCACGCATGTAGAAGGGGTCGACTATCACGATGTCCGGGGTCTTGTCGCGAATGATCCGCATCTCCATACTCAGCGAAAATAGCCGAACGAAGGTGTAGTGCAGCGGATGAAGGTTCAACATAGCGTGGATGTCATCAAAACGCAGGACGATCGTACGCCTGATGGAGTTATCCACAAAGCCCTTGCCCTCTGGCACCTTGGCCGCGAAAACCGGGTATGCCACATCCTTCTCTCTGAGACGCCGCTTCTCCAAAGCAAGAACACTATCATGCAGACTCCGCATAGCACCGGTTGCAGCATTGAGCATATTTGTCGGTAGCATCGCCCTACCCGCCACATGCACCCTCCTCGAGATATCCTGCGGTGAAGGTGGCCCGTCCTGAGCACGGATCGTACTCGGTGCCGGCTGGCTCGCACCCTTCTTAGTCTTTCTTTTGCGTGCCTTCTTTTTCTCCTGTAATGGGACCGAGTTCTGCTCACGTACCGCCTTCTTGAGTGTGTTGGGGCTGATAATATTTCGCACCTCGCCTATCTGAGGCTCGGTGAAGTCGGCAGCTGGAGGCGTCTCCTGAGAGCTGAACGCCAGACGACGCCTGTTGCAACTTGGCTTCTCCGCGGTACGAGCTAGATCGCACACGTCTTTTGTTGGGTTTGGTTCTTGAGAAGGAGGCCTCATGAAGTCGCCATCGTACCCATGCTCGGCAAAGTACTGATCGACATTGCCAAATGTATCATCGTCGTCGTCGTCGTCGTTCTGATCCTGTGCCATATGCATGTTTGGATCCAGTGGCATAGGGATGTCCGGCACCGTTACGGCGGTCTTGCCATGGGGCCGACTTGGCGCCGGCACGACTGGCGGTGTTGTCTTTGGGGTGGTGTCCCCCGCCCCCAAACGAATCTGGCTCTTCGGCCAAAGCAGGGGCCAGCTCAGGCAGGCGCTGAGGGTCATCACGTCTTCATCGTCGGCCCCGACGGGTCGAATCGGAGGTAACAAGTCATTGCAGCCTGGCAGCACCCGAACCAGTTGAACCCTAAACAAGTTGGGTGGCATCTGGGTACCGTGGAACAAGGGGTTGCCCGGTTGAACGATTTTGCCCTTGGCGACATCGACCAACTCGTTGTTCACGAAGTGGAGGAGAGTGCACAGAACGTCGGCGGCGCCCTGCGAAAACATGTAGGGCGTCAGGGATGCCCAGTCAAAGGCAAGGGGATGAAGTCCTCGGCCGAGAGAGGCTTAATTAGTTACCGTGATGATGGCGTCGAGCTCGGCTAATGTCGAGGCACCGCCAACGGCGGGCGTGCAGTTGACGGAGGGGCCGCTTGCTGAAGAGGTGCCGGCCGGCGTACACCCGGGTGCATTAAGCTCCCGTGCCGGCGTCGGAGACACCAATGCCGCCTCCGCCGGAGGCACCAATGGCCCCGCCATCGCATTATGCGAGTTGCTGGCCGTGAAGCTAGGAATCGGGGGCGGCCCCTGTTGGCCGCCCGCAATCCACGCACTCAACCCCGAGATCAAGGTAGGCACAAGGGCAGTGATCGTCGCTCCGAGTTGTTGTTCCACTTGCTCTTGGACAATCTCCGGAATCCGCGCCACCTGTGCCTTGAGTTCTTGAACCTCTCGCGCCTGGCTTTCCGAGCTGGTCTTTTTCTCCTTCCGCACACCAGCGGTATAGTATGACCCCCATTTTGTCGACAAGCCTTTGCCGGGCACACGACCTGCTGACGTCGGCTTACTGAGCTTATCCTTGTTCTTCATTACATTCAACCCCCTATTTAGAGTGGTGTCCCAAGGGTTGCTCTTAGTCGACTCCGCGCTACTGCTTTCAGTCGCCTGCGGAAGGAATGTGAACCATTTAGAAATTTGGCTTCATTAATTAGAATGCAACCATATGGAGCTAATTACGCGGGGGTGTATTCCTTACCAGAACAAGCTCAAGCGCCCTGGTCTTCGGATCCGTGGTAAGCTCCTTTGTTATCGGGTCCTCCTTGTACCGGGCCCTGACATAGTTCCTAGTCTGCTTGTTACCGCTGTATTTCTCGAAGTGGGGCGGTAGGCCTTGCTCGGCACGGTCCGCGTCCTCCTTGTCCCATATAGGCTCCGCCACTCTGTAACCGCCGGGACCGAGTGTGTGTTCCCCTGTGTTCAGCTCCCGCATTTGTTTCCCCCACTCACTTGATTGGGAGCTTGCGGTGCTCAAGCAATTGATCTTGAAGTCGTTGTGGTCATCTTCGGTGATCGAAGGATTTTTCTCCTTGATCTTCTGATAACTCTCACCTTTCTCGATCATTCTCTTCACATTGCTTTTCCAAGTAGACAGGGCCTTGCTCATCTTCGTGAGGGCAGCATTGTTCACTTTATTCCCTTTGAGGCTTGTGTTTTCAAATTCAGCGGGGAACTTGTATCGTTCGTGCAGCTTCGTGAAGAGGAGGTTGCGCAAATTCCCTCGGTCAGGATGCCTCAGGTTCTCGGTGTTGATCGAGACGGTGCTCCGGACAATGCACCCGAGCTGAAGCGAGTACCCCTTGACTATTCGTTCGGGCGCCGTTGGATTCCCGTTGGAGTCCACTTCAGTAACTTCCTCCTTGAGGGTGCGGAGCACGATCGGCCGCCGGTCCTTCCGTTGCCTCTTCGGTTGGCTGCCATCTGTGCGTGCGCCGCCATCATCAGTGGTGGCATCCTCGGCGGCACCATCAGTGGTGGCATCAGTGTGGTCATCCTCGGCGGCACCATCCGTGGTCTCAAGATCGGTGGGGAAGGCGGCGGCCTCATACAAGTGAGGTTGTTCCTCCATCTCCTGGGACAGCTCCCAGAATGCCTTGCCGCCCGAACCCCCGGCCTCATCGTTGTGGGCCATGTTTCTCTCTAAATAGAAACAAAGTTTGGTCAAAAAGTTGGTTATTGTCAAGGAACAAGATCATGGTCTCATCATTTAGGGTTTGTCGACACCGAGGCATCCTAAAATCTAAGCTTTTATCATTGAGGGTTTTTCGACGCCGAGGCACCCTAAAAGCCTAACCTTTCATCATTTCGGTTTTTATCGACACCAAGGCACCCTAAAAGCCATGCATTAGTCACAAGTACGCCGGGGCACTTGATCCTACTTAATTAACTACTAAGATACCCCGGCCCATGCATTAGTCACAAGTACCCCATATGTCCTATTTTTAGCAAAGTCATGCTAAAATTCACGGAAAATTTCAGCATGACCTTTGCTGAAAATAGGACATATGGAGTACCCGAATTTGCCGGAACGGAAGTTAATCGACATTCCGGCAAACTCAAGGGCCTCTCGGGGTACCTGCAATATCATCACGACACGATGGTCGGAGACAAAACCCAGCAAACTAGCACCACAATGTGCCTCTACTTTCATATGGATGAAAAGGCCACAATGTGCCTCTACTAGCACCACAATCTTAGTTGCAGGTAATCTGTGTGTGTGTGCTGTTCCTTGCGTGTTTGTGGATAGCTGCTGAATATCGACACACAAAGCTACTTGTTTTCCTCAGAGAAAAAAGCTAGTACTTATTTCCCTTATCAAATAAACAGTCAAAAGGAAATACTGCATATTGGAACATCAGTATGCATTGATTTATGAAAGAGACAGCCTAGCATGGGCAGCAAGAGCCACTCAGGCTAGCCAAGGAGATTGCCCATGAAACCACACCCCAAGGTAGAAGCCATCATTCATTACAAATTTTAATATATGATATTCCAGAAAATAATCTGTCTACAAAATGAGATACATTCCGTTTGAACTACCAAGTTACACAAAGAAAATGCACCTAAGCACCAAGAGGAACTGTTACAACTCCATAAGGTATATCCAAGTCACTGCTACTCATATTCAAAAAACCTAACTCCAATATAACCAGAAAGATTGTAAAACATTATGTCTCCATGCTGACACGAACTGAAAGCGTAACAAAAATACCTATTATTCTAGGCAGCTGCCTTGCTAGTGATTCGATGTCGTCGCAACTGGATCCCTCCCACTCGACCTGCGATCTTCTACAAGGAAAAAGTAGCAGCTCAGTCAACCACCATATAATTATACAAGGAAAAAATGCTACTTGGCACAAGTGTAAACGAGAATCTTGAGGTAGCAGCAGATTGAAGTGATAAAGTGCAAAGGAGATTTCACAAAACAGTACTCTTAGTACATTTGCTATTTCACAAAATATAGCAAATCTGCTAGAGTTGCTCTTAGTACTCCCTCCGTTCCATAATTCTTATCATGGTTGAAATGGCTCCACGAGACGAGGGAGGATCAAACTGAATACGCATAGCTTACTCGATTGCTCGAGAGCATGCTTATATCAGCAATGGTCAATCATCATTGCCCCAAATCAGAATTCTATTTCAAAAAACATAGCAGAAAAAATGCCTTCCTGGACCATGTTTTGTGAACAGATAAACTTCTGGTGGTGAGCAAATGGCAGCGAATTTTGATAATTCGAATAGTTACTATGTCTAATGGACAAAGGTCTCTGTTATAAGCATGCCAGGAAGAGTGCAAAGCAAAGTGATGCAAAACTATATGTAAAAAGAAGGCAGCAACAACACAGAATTACCCCAAAAGAATAAAGAATATGCTACCTACTGAAAGCAGCAAAATGATCATGGATTACAAGTCTGAAGAAGCAAGCGAGAAGAAGCTATCTCCTGAAAGCAACAAAATCCCAAACAATAAAGAACAAGTACAACTAACAGAAGAGAAACATTAAATTACCAAACAATAAAGAACAACCACTGCCTGCATTTTAACTTAAATGCAAACCACCAAAATCAATGTCAAGCAAAACCAAATAGTGCCTACAAACAATATATTTTGCATTAAACAGAGAGCATTGTTTGGCATACAGAACCCGTAATAATTTGTGGTCACCAATAGCTTGCAAAATTATGTAACAAGGGAGAATATTGGGCTATGCAATCATCCTGATGCCTACTGACCTACATCTAACTTCAAGTAGAAAGGAAACATGTACTTTAGAATCAAGATGAAATTGCACACATTATGGCAGTTGAAAGAAAGAAACTGCTCAATTACACAAACTATTACAAAGGCTTCTCAGGCTTGCTTAGTAGTACCGCATTCATGAAGAGACACAATGGTAGACCTGTATGCAAACTATTATGGGAAATCCAATAGAACTAAAAAAATCTATACAAAGAGTTCATTTGATATTGAAGAATTTCACTTAACATTATCATTTTGTTATCCAACACTCAACACATACATGGCAAGAGAACATTATATTATACATAGCCAATGAAGGCCTCACATATTAACATTATATTATACATAGCCTAAGAAGTGTGACAGCTTAGGGCCTCTTTGATCCAAGTAAGTTCACAGGAACTTCGCAGTAGAGAGAGAGAGAGAGAGAGAGAGAGAGAGAGAGAGAGAGGAGCTTGCACCAACATCACTACCACCAGCACCAGCAAGTTTGAGGCCTCTTTGATTCAAAGGAATTTTGGAGGATCCTATCACATATTCCTGTGACTTTTATCTATGATCACATATTCCTGAAATAGCAAATGTACTAAAACAGTAGAGTGGCATTTATCTATGATCAACAGATCCGCCAAAGAGCATAACAAATTTCTATATACATTTAACATAATCGATCATTCGAACTTGATTCTAGGGATCAACTACTCTAGGTATGTACGTACATGGCAGACAAAAACACCTAGCAATAGCAACAAGAGAACATAGTTTCGTCCCTTAGGAAAAAAACACGCCAGAGCATGAGAGATGGAGAGAGCAGAGAGAGAGGGGGGGATGATACCTTGACGAGCTCCCCTGATGGCGTGGGTAGTAGGGTCGGGGCAGCGTCCCAGGAAGAACTAGGCACACGCGGTCCGAGGTGCGTGCAGCCTGCGCGCGAGAGGAACCAGCATCAACCTTGACGATGAAAGGGGGAAGGGGAGGTATCATCAGGGAACCAGCATCATCAGGGAACCAGCAGCATCACACGGCGGCACAATCGAATCGAACAAAGGGGGAAGGGGAGGAGAAGAGGACCTTGCGAGACCTTCAATGGCGGGGTCGCGGGAGAGAAGAAGCACGCGAGCAGCGGCGTGGTCGATGGGAGCAGCTCGAGCAGAGGTGGCGGCGGATCTGGCCGGCGTCGAGGGCGGCGGGGCGGCGGGGCGGCGGCTTCGGGAGAGGAGAGGGGAAGGGGATCGAGGGCGAG
>NC_057807.1:159491821-159504159 GCF_018294505.1 Triticum aestivum
GGGGGTCGGTGGCGGCGGTTGAGTAGGGGAGGGGTGCGGGGGGTCGGCGGCGGCGGTTGAGTAGGGGAATCGAGGGTGCGGGGGGTCGGCGGCGGCGGCCGGTGGACCGGGGGGTGCTCGGCGGCGAGGGGGACCGGATCTGGCGAGGTGGGATAGCGATCGAGATGGAGGGGGATCGAGATCGAGTGTCCATGAAATTTAAAAATATTCATGATAGTTCAAAAAGTGCCCATGAAATACAATCGAGAAATGAAGGCTGCGATTTAAATACAATCGATCTTAGCTAGCTATCTGTTAACAATCTTCTTGCCCTTCTTTTTCGCAAATGGAGTTCTTCTGTGGAACGGACGTCCTTTAGGTAGGGTGGTCCTGCTTCTTCTTGTGGTGTATGCTGCTACTTCATCATCGTCGTCATGTTCGATCCTCGGGTCACCGTACTTGTCGAAGTCTTGCTCATTGGCTACTCCATCCATTCCGATGATCTTCCTTTTGCCTCTCCTCACGACAACACGACTGGGCTTTGGCGGGTCGGTAATGAAGAAGCATTGGTCCACTTGGGAAGCGAGTACCCATGGCTCATTTTTCGCGGTGACGTTTGCGCCCGCGGTCTTGGATTTGGCTTCGGGTATAACCATGGTGGTGAAATATCGGTCTTCTTTTATGACGTTCTTGGCCCATCTGACACGGAACATCGGGACCTTCTCTCCAGCGTAGCTCAGCTCCCAGATCTCCTCGATCCTTCCGTAGTATCTGTCCTTGTCGTTACCGGTGTAGGATTCCATCGTTACCCCGGAGTTCTGATAACCATCGCTCTTCATGTCCTTGGCCTCGGTGTAGAATGTGTAGCCGTTGATATCGTACGCCTCATAGGTCATCAGGTTGTGCTCGGCGCCCTGTGACAAGGCGAATATGAGTTGTTCTTCCGCGGAAGAATCCTCATGTAAAGGGTACGACGGAAGCTTCTGCTTGAACCAACGCGTGAAACATGAGTTGTGCTCTTTGAGTATATCTCCGTCCGTCCTCTGTTGGCCTCGGTCATTGTACGTCTTCTTAATAAAGATTTTGTGCTCTACCACCCAAGGATCGACCACGTCTATGTGTTGTAGCGCGACTAGGTTTGCTCTTTCAAAGTCGGCGAGTCGACCCTCGAAGTCGACATGCATTTCGCGGTGACCCTCACGGTGACCCCATCCAGCGAGCCTGCCGAGGTGCCTGTTGACGGGCAGACCAACGGGGTTCTCGATGCCTAGATAATTCGTGCAGTAGGAGATGCACTCTTCGGTCAGAAAGCCCCTAGCTATGCTTCCCTCTGGACATGACATGTTGCGAACATATCCTTTGATGACACCATTCATCCTTTAGAATGGCATCATGCTGTGCAGGAACGTCGGCCCGAGTTGGATGATATCCTCCACTATATGGACCAGCAGATGCACCATAACATCGAAGAATGCGGGCGGGAAGTACATCTCAAGCTCGCATAGTATCACCACGATCTCTTCCTGTAGCCTTCTGAGTTGCCTCACGCCAATCGACTTCCGAGAGATGACGTCGAAGAAGTTGCATAGGCCAAATAGCGTTTCACGGACGTGCGCGTCCATGATCCCACGGATTGCAACTGGAAGTATCTGCGTCATCAGCACGTGACAGTCGTGAGACTTCATCCCGCTGAACTTCTGCTTCGCTGGGTCTAGGTATCTGCTTATCTTCCCCGCGTAACCGTAAGGAAGTTTTACTCCTAGGAGGCAGGTGAAAAACTGCTCGATCTCCTCCTGACTTAGAGTGAAGCACGCGGGAGGGTAGTCATTTCCGGTCTTCTTGGCCTTTTTGCCTTTGCGATGACTTTCTGTGTCCTGCTTCGCCTCATCATCATCATCATCATCATCATCATCATCATCATCATCATCATCATATATAGCGTGAAGCTCCTGCCTGATGCCCATTGATTTCAAGTCTGCCCTTGCTTTCGGCCCATCTTTGGTCCTCTCTGGCATGTTGAGCAGGGTACCAAGCAGACTCTCGCACACGTTCTTCGTGATATGCATGACATCAAGGCTGTGAGGCACACGGTGGATCTTCCAGTACGGCAAGTCCTAGAAAACAGACCTCGTTTTCCATACCTTCAGCAGCGGCTCTGGCGCCTTTTGCTTCTTTCCCGGCAGTGGGCAGTCTTTCCAATTTTTCAACAGCTTGTCTATTTCCTCGCCGCTCCTCGTACACGGGCGTTTTCGGGGTTCGGTTTCACCATCGAACAGATCCTTGCGTTTCCTCCACGGGTCATCGTCGCGAAGCCACCTTCGATGTCCCATGAACACGGTTTTCGAAGACCCGGGATCTCTATCTAGCTGGCGATACGTTGTGTCATCGATGCACCTTACGCATCCAGAAAATCCGTGGACTACCTGCCCCGCAAGATATCCGTAACCGAGATAGTCGTGCACCGTCGTGAGCAGTGCGGCTCTCATAGGGAAATATTCTTTCTGTGCGGCGTCCCATGTATTGGCTGGCGTTTTCCACAGCGTGTCAATCTCCTCTTTCAGCAGCCCCAGATACAGATTGATGTCGTTCCCTGGTTGTTTCGGCGCTTCAATTAGCATACTCATGTGAATGTACTTCCTCTTCATGCACAACCAGGGGGGAAGGTTGTACATCCACACGAACACATGCCAGGTGCTATGTGTGCTTCTCTGGCTGCCAAATGGATTGACTCCATCGGTGCTCGCGCCCAGCATGATGTTCCTTGGATCGTTCCCAAATTCTGGGTATTCGAAGTTCAACGCTTGCCACTGGCTCGCATCCTTAGGGTGACTCAGCATCTTGTCTTTTTTATCTATCTCCGGATCATTTGCGTCATCTTCTCGCTTCTTCTCCTCCCTATCCGCGTGCCAACGCAGGAGCTTTGCTACCTTAGGGTCCGCGAAATACCGCTGCAGACGAGGAGTGATCGGAAAGTACCACACCACTTTTCGAGGAGCTTTCTTCCTCTTCTTGTATCGAGTGACACCGCACACCGGACATATGGTAGACTCCGCGTGCTCATCCCGATAAATGATGCAATTGTTCATGCACACATGGTATTTCACGTGCGGTAAATCCAGAGGACACACGATTTTCTTTGCCTCCTCCAAACTAGTCAGGCACTTGTTCCCCTTGGGAAGACGTTCGTGCCAGAATGACATGTTCTCGTCGAAGCATGCGTCGGTCATTTTGTGTTTTACCTTCATCTCCAGAGCCATGAGCGTTACTTTCAGGCGGGTATCCTCGGGCCTGCATCCTTCATACAATGGAGTAACCGCGTCTAACTCAAGTTGATCCATCTTGGCTTTCTCTCGGGCGGCAGCTCTTGCGTTATCCGTCTGCTTGAGAAGCAGCTCTTGAATATGAGGGTCCTGCACCCAGCCCATCGATGGTCCAGCGTCGTCTGCTCCGCCGGCATCATCATCATGTCCTGCATCTTCTACATGATGACTGTGTACAGCATCACCGTCGTGATCATCTCCTGGGGATTCTTCGTCTTCTCGCCCCCCCAAGCCGCGGTGGTTGTCTTGTTGCCCTTCCTCATTTCTTGCCCGACCCCCATGGACGACTTCGTAGTCATCTTCATCACCTTGCCACCGATAGCCATCCATGAAACCACGCAAGAGCAGGTGGTCCCGCACCTGCCCGGAATCCGGGTCCGCAATAAGGCTATTCAGCTTGCATCTTCGACACGAACATCTTATCTCCGTCTCGTTCTTTTGAAGCATCTCGGCCTTCGCGGACCTCAAAAACCTATTCATGATGCCTTCGGTCATCGTGCGGACCATGGTCGCCTGCGGGGTAGAGCAAAACGATATTTTAGAACCAAGAAAAAAATTTGGCATGACTTTCCCTAAAAATAGGACCAAAAAGAATGCTTAATGCGAAAATTCTCGCCGAAACGGAAATGAATCAACATTCCGGCAAAATATTGGCAACTATCGCATTTCAAATACCGGTACACCTCCAAACACAAACACATATGCAACACCACAAACATATGCAACACCACGAACATACATAGATCTAGCTAGGCCATAAAAAGTGCATGTGCACATTGTTGTAGTGAGAACAACATAAATATAGCTTCCCCCCTTACTTACCTAGCAAAACAAGGTAACTTAACCACTTAATTTGAATGAATCTATGGTGGAAATGAGGTGAAAAAGAGGAGGCACCCGAGACAAGGAGGAGGCGGTGGAGAGAATGAAGTGTGGAGAAAGTGAGTGTGGGAGGAGAGGCTGTCCAAAATATCTTGTTGCTGCCCACTTACTAATGGCGCACCAGCAACAAATGCGCCATTAGTAATCCAGGTTACTAATGGCGCACCCCCATATGGTGCGCCATTAGTACTTTTGCAAAAAAAGGAATAAAAACAATAATAAAAAAATAACATTAGTGGCGCACCTTCCGGCCGGTGCGCCATTACTAGTTACAACTAGTAATGGCGCACCACCAGAGGATGCGCCATTAGTATGTTTGGACAGGCGCACTAGTTCAAAAAAAAATTGGTACTAATGGCGCACCGTGAGCAGGGTGCGCCATTAGTAGTTTCAACACTAATGGCGCACCGGGGTGTGGTGCGCCATTAGTATATACTAATGGCGCACCACATGTCTGGTGCGCCATTAGTGTCAATTCCATCTATAGCCCTTTTCCTAGTAGTGAGTTGACAAAACGAGCTCTAGAGAGCAACGATGACTTGGGATCACATGGATTGTCTTTCCCACCGCTCTCTTCGCGCAAAGACTTCGCGCATTTCTTCTACATGGCCCTCACTTGGTTATGTCTTATTGTTCATTATATATCATTTTCCCATATTGCCATGTTCACTTTGCATGATATGCCCATTACTATGCCTTTGCCATGCATTTGTGACCCATGCTTTGCATTACACATGATGATTGATTCTAGTACTTTTATGTGTATTTGCAAGCTTGGTGGAGATATCTCTTGTTATTGCCATGTTTGCTTCGTGCACCATTCCTATGATGTTACTTTGATCTTGCTTTGTGTTCGTGCTTGCTATATGTCATGTCCATTGTCTATGCCTATTATTTGTTCACATGACATGATTACCATGATTTACTCTAGTGTGTTGCATCTTTGCTCCACTAGTTTGCACGACTTGATCTCTATGCTTGCTTATGTCGCATCACCCATGATGCATACTTGCTCATTTCATGCGGTTGATGACAACCATCTATATGCTTTGCACATGATTCATATTGCTTCTTGTCATATATCTCCATGTGTTGCCTCTCTCATGCTAGATGACTTGACATGTATTGAGTGCAACAATGCTCTTAATCTTGCTTAGGAGATTGCCCCCATAGCATTCTCACATATATTTGGAGACTTTGACATAATTCTTGTGAAGCATGCTTGTCTTCCTTCTTTGCACCATATGCCTAGTGCCATGAACATTGAGATTGTTGCTTCATATTCTTCATGCACTTTGTCTACTAATGGTTATGTGCAAGAGAAGAGAACCATCACGATGGATGATGTGTTTATCTACCATGCACATACGTTCTTTGTTTTGTTGTGTGCATGTGTAGGATACTTGGACTTCGTGTCGACTTCCACTTCACGTGAGTTGACCATTCGAGCTCTTGAGAGCGAGCCTCATACATTCTGCCACGACTCTCTTCTACACCACATTTCCTACCACTTCGGCATTGTGAAGAATGCACAAGGACAAGCTTTCAAGGTGACATCCTTCTTGAGCTTGGATATTGTGGATCATGCTTCATGTGTTGGTTGCACCATTTGTGCACGTGTTCGAGATATTGCTTTCACCCATGATTGCCACATTTCCATGCTTCATGACATATACAACTTGTGTGTTGCATCCAATTCTTGGACTACTTGCTACTATCATATGGTTGGTTGCACCAATATCATTGCTTCACATATGCCATGGCCCATTGTTTTTCACACACTTGCCTTGATTGCCTCGCACATGTTGAACAATTGCTCTTTCTATTGTGTTGAGTGCCACACTGTTTTCACTACACCCTATGCACGTTATGCTTGGATTGTCTTGCACTTGACAAATGTGTTTAGACATTTCATTTTATTCGGTGTTGTGAATGATTCTTATGCCTACCATAGACCTTTCATTGATCAATTTGTGAATGCTTGCTATGACTTTGAGGTAGATGCTTATTATCTTGCCACACATATTTGCATATCTACCTCCCATTTACATGCTTGTCCCCATGATATCTTTGCTTGTGCTCGATTCATATGCTTACAATCCTTTGTCAAACCATATGCTCTGCTTGATGACAACACTTGTTTGGTGAATCACCACTTGAATGCTTGGTTTTGCACTAACGCTAACCACATTTGTTTTTCCAAGTGTTTGTTGTCCTTGCTCATTTTGAAGGAATCCCACAATGGTGCGACATTGGAGAGTGCCCATTGCGAGCTTGAAGATGACGAGTACTTGGTGAATGTCCACTTCTTCACGGTGAAGCCATCTCTTTCCCATGGTGATTTGATTTTCGATCCGAGGTCGGATCTTTCCCAAGGGAGAGGGGACGATGCGGAGCATCCTACGGACATCACCATGTAAAGAGTCCGTTTGGAAAGTGACACGTGCGACATCTACTTCGCATACACAAGGGTGAATCATCTCCTTTACACGTGCTCACTTGACCCCTTCGAGGATGGTATATTACTTGACACTTCTCTCGTGTGCATGCATAGGCATTGTCAGAACTTCACGGATGTCAAGGAGGAGTGCAAGCGCCAAGGAACGACTACACCGTCCGCAAGGGAAGTGTGGAAGAGAAGACGGAAGAAAGGAGAAGAAGACGGAGCGGTTGCAGGAGCCAGACCAGACACCCGGACCGCCATCCGGATCATCTGGGCCCCCCTCCGGATCATCCGGATAACTACATCCGAAGGCACCCGAATGCCTCGTGTGAAGCCGGATCATCCGGGCCCCCTCCCAGATCATCCGGACGACGGTCGGATCATCCGAACCCCCATCTGGATCATCCGGGCTTTGCCTGCGTGCATGCCCCCGGGCCGAGGCCCATGTACCCATTCCGCCCCTCACTTACCCCTTGGTGGGCTAGACTATAACTAGACCTCCTCCTCCCCACTTTGAGGGTTAGCAAAGTGATAGCTCATTTGTATGTGACCTTTGCTCCTACCTATATCTACTCTTGAGAGAGAGACCACTACTCCATTCGAGGCCAAGACCTCCATCTAGGAGAAGATCCCGCGGGATATCATCAAGACCCCCTCGTGGGAAGATCCATCTAGGATATCATCAAGACCTCCTCTTGGAGATGAACTTTACCTTGTATATTTCTCTTTGTTGTTCATGTACCTTGTGGATCTTGTGTGTTTGATTGTCTAGTGGATGTGTGATTGGACTTGTTCTTGAGTGTTTCCCCTTGTGATTTCTCTCATTCTTCCCCGTGTTCTTCGTGTTCCTCGTAGGGATCCGCTCCAATCATGAAAGATTGGGCCTATAGGGTTCTACCCTACATCATACATCCTCCACCAAGTAACAACACCTCTCTCAAAGCATCGAAGATCATGCTGGGACATATCCTTTCCGCTTATAGTGTTATTCTTCATGTGATCTTCCATGTTCTGAACCCATTGGTCCGTCTCCAATTGAGTCATCGGTTTAGAAAATATGAGTTCATCTCCATTCATCCTCTATTGGTTCTAAGGGTTTTGGGTAAGGACGAGATAAGGTTGGAGAGAGAGGGATATACACAATACAAACAATAGTTTTGAAGAGACAGGTTTTATTTTGTGGCTATCGGAAAAACATCAAACAAATGACAGCTCACAATCGTCGCACCTAACGTAAGTATATAAAAGGGTTTGGTCTTCTAAAGGTCAATAAATCTTCAAAGTCGTGCAACTCTTTAAATCTTTAGAGTATCTTAAGGTTTCGCTCTTCCAGCTTGGCTATTTTCAGCTTCCGGGTTTTGAGCTCTTTACAAAATGCTTCCTTGTCGAATAAGGCTTCCAGAAGTTCCATGCGAAAATTCTTGAGGTAAAACTCCAGATCCTGGTGATACACCAGCTGAGGTGAAAACTTCATCTTTTGCTCACTCGGTAAGGCGATAGGTGCTCCATTTTCCTTCCGCCATCCAATCTTTCCGAGGAAATGTATTGCTTAACTCAGCATGGTGACGACAGCACAAGCGGGCAATAACATCATGGATAGATGTGATTTATGCCCATGTCTCTACCATGAGCTATCATTCCATAGTTGATATCCCTTGTCTTGGGGTTTTCTTGTTGGCCAAAAACTTGAGCCTTGCCGCTCCATGTTCCGGTCTTTCTCTGACGCACCTTCATCGCAGGTATTGGCAACTTCAATAGTATGACAAACTCCATAAGGGTTGGACCACAGGGAAAATCTTTATAGCGTTGTCTTTGGTTCAGGGTGAAGCTCTTTCTCTAAAATATGGAAGCCAGGGGGTTCTTCAGTAAAGAAATTCAGAAGGGTACGAGAATAACTTGAGTGGATCCTATTAGAGCCTTCCAAGTCACTACACTCTGGGAATTCTATAGAGTCTTCCAATTCTTCGAGTCATCAGAATCTTCAACCATTGTAGTTTCAGTTATTCTAATGCACGACAAAATCCTATTTATTCCAAAGTGGTCTTAGTTGTCCGATGTATTATACTTCTTGGAGTGGTCTCATCAGGCAAATCTTTGTGTGGTCAAAAGGGGAAAGGGGTATAGTCTAACTATTTGAGGTGAGAGGAAAGTACTGGGTAAATCTTAGAAAAGATGAGAGTTAAGGGATCTCTTTTGAAAATAAAGTTTTTGAGAAAACCTTTCCTATGGGCTTGCCAATTTCTAGGGGGTCACGTCCTACAGTCAACATGTGCTCTGATACCATCTTGTAGCGACCCGACCTCAAACGGTCAAGCCTCTATGCTTAAGTGTCATCCCTAGATCGGTATGCTGACACACACAGTACTCGAGGATTTTATAACAAAGGTAAATCACATGTATAAAGGAACGTAAATACTATTACCTCAATCCATATAGCGGAAGTAACATCAAGGTTGTGGAGTCCCAACAACACCAACAGCAAAGTTGAGTGTAGACATCGTAGCCCTAACGTATCACTTACTCGTCGTAAGATTCCTGCAACATGAGACGTTGCAGCCATGTAGGTCAGTACATTGCATGTACTGGCAAATTCACACCGTAGAATAATGATGAACAATATCTATCACTACATGCATATTTGGCTGGTGGAGGCTCTAAGTTTAGTTTTTGCATAAAGCTAGTTTTTCCCTACAACAAAGGAATAAATTTTATTTACTACAAAGTTTGTACCAATATTGAGAAGGTTCCCCCAACTCAATCCCATAATTAATCATTAAACCCAATACATTAAATAAGAGTGATGAGATCAACAATAATATCCAATTCTAGATACTCAAGATGTCCATAACCGGGGACACGGCTAATCATGATTAGTTTGTACACTCTGCAGAGGTTGCGCACTTTTCCCCACAAGACTCGATCGCCTCCCTTGAAGTCCTCGCACTGCGTGGTGTTTGCGAATGGGATGACCGAGACACAGTCTTTCGGAAGCATTTACTCTCTACTCCGGGCAGACCGGTACACCTACAATCCCCCTAGATCTGCTAGTCCACCTCCTCAAGAGATCACACAACTTACTCAACTATGCCAGATCCCATAATGGCTTGTGGCTGCACATGGAAGTTTCTAGGCATGTGTCACATCCCTAGCTTTGGTAATGTCTAGTGCTAGCATCTGGTGTTGCATCATGTTTACTTTTCACAGAAAGTTGAAATGGGGATGGCAAAAAACCCCAACACCACTTAATCTAACTAGGGTTTACTAAAATCCTTTCCAATGAACCTGAATGTCCTTCTAAAATGTTCATCATTTTTGCCTTGGTCTAGAACCTCTCACAAAAATGGTGCAAACTTTTCTAGGACAACATTAGGTCATTTGATTAAATCATATGTTATTTGCATTTGGACATTTAAATGCTATAAAATATTTTAAATGTCCAAATAATCATAAACTTAAATGTTTGCTGTTGGATATTTTCCAAACAGTGGGCTTGAGAAAGTTTCATGATTTTGGAACTTTCTAAGTATTTTTAGAAAAGCCACAAATTTACAAAAGAAAAAGAACAATAGAAAATAAATGGAAAAGAACAGAAACTCACCTGGGCCAACTTACCTGTGCAGCCCACAAGAGCCAGCCCAGCATCAGCCCAGCCCACCACCGCCTCCTCCCCTGTCATCTTCCTCCTCTACCAAGAGGACGAGCGCGTGCCCGACGCGCGCGCACGCAGCCCGACCACCTCCTCCCTCCCAGCCTGCCTGGCTCCCCCTCATCGCGCCTAGACGACACCAGCGCAATGCCTGGATGCCCTGGACTCCTCTCTCTCTCTCTCCCGAACGCTCTCCCCCTCCTCTGTTCTCTCGATCGATCGTAGCTATCGCCGGGGCTCGCTGCTAGCGCAGCCACCGCCTCCCCCTCGCTTCGCTGACGAGTCCATGGCCATCGCCTCGTCGCCCATACCCTCTCCACTGAGTCAAGCAACGCCGGACACCCCCGAACAGCGCCGACGTCGTCGTCTTCAACCTTCTGCCCCCCAGATCACCAGAGATGCCCCGTCATTGTCCGTGCCTCCCTGAGCTCGCCGTTCGCTCCCCTGCACTCGCCGTGAGCCACTGACCCTTCTCCCCCTCTCCGTTCTCGCTCTCGTGTACCATAGCCACCACACCTTGCTCGCCCGCACACGCCGCCGCTTGCGGTATGACCGTCGTGCTCAGCTCCCTCCCCGCACCGTGTAGAGCATGTAGGTGCCCCACACGAGCTACCCCGCCCACCATAGCATCGACCCCGATCTCACCCGAGCTCCGGCGACTGCCAAGGTCGACGCCGGCGACGATTCTAGCCATCCCAGGCCCAACCACTGCTACCACTCGACGCGGACGAGTGCCCGTGTCACATAGATGCCCTTCGCCGGTCATTTGGTCGCCGGAGGAGGAATTCCGAGTCCCTTCGCCGTCTCTGGCCTCGCTGACGATGAGCCGCAGGTCAACTCCAGCGAGTTAACCCGGGGTTTGACCCCTATCTGACCTTCCTAGTGTCGCTGACGTGTGTGCCCAGCCCTGTTAACTTTTTGGTTAAGTTAATAACTAGTCTTAGTTAAGCTACTGACTCACTGACATGTGGGCCTAGGCCCTAATTAACTTAGGTTAGTATTTAACCTAACACTAACTAACTCTGTTAGCTAGTTGTGTCACTGACCAGTGGGCCCCACTGGTCCGGTTTGACCTGGACCCTGTCTGTTGACCTGCTGATGTCACAACGATGCAATGCTGATGTAATAAGACATTTTCTGGATTAAACTTAATTCAGGAAATTGCAGAAAATGTCCAAAACTTCTAAAATTCATAGAAAATAATCTATAACTCAGAATGAAATAGTTTATATATGAAAAATGATCAGAAAAATCCAATCTATCCATCTGTACTGGTTTCATGCATAATAAAGCAACTTAACCTTGTTGTTTAGATAAAAACATGATAATTAATAAGCTTATAGTTTGAATTTGAACTTGAACCTTGGGTTCAAAATAACTCAAACCCTTTTGGTTGAAGTTGCATTAGCTCAAATCACAACATATTGCCATGTCATGATCTGTAACATCTCGGATCCGATGCGCCAGGTGTCCGCCAGTTATTCGCCATCCTTGCCATGTCATTTGCTTGTGTGTTGCATTCTATCACGTCATCATGTGCATCTCATTTTGCATACATGTTCGTCTCACGCATCCGAGCATTTTCCCCGTTATCCGTTTTGCAATCCGGCACTCCTATGTTACCCGGCGTCCCCCTCTTGTCTCCTGTTGTGAGCGGGTGCTAAACTTTCTTGGAATGGACCGAGGTTTGCCAAGCGGCCTTGGTACACCACCGGTAGACCGCCTATCAAGTTTTGTGCCATTTGGAGGTCGTTTGATACTCCAACAGTTATCCGAGGGACCGAAAAGGCCTCATGTGTGTTGCAGCCCAACACCCCTCCAAAGTGGCCCAAAACCCATCCAAACCCCCTCCATGCTCTTGGTCGTTCGATCACGATCACGTGGCCAAAAACCGCACTCCATTTGGAGTCTCCTAGCTCCCTCTACTATATATATGCCTTCCCCCGTCCAAATCCGGGTCCAAACCCTAGCCCCCCCTTCCTCCACGCGCCGGACGCGTCCGCCCGGCGCCGGACACGTCCGCCCGTCGCCCCCGGTCAATCCCGCCGCGCCACCTGTCCTCCGCCGC
>NC_057807.1:159504657-159523367 GCF_018294505.1 Triticum aestivum
GACCGCACCTCGCGCCTTGTTGCCGCCGTACCCTGCCGCTAGGGCGCGCCGCCGCCCCGCGCCGCCGCCCAGCGCCGCCTCGCCTCCCTGCCGCAGGCGACCTCGAGCCTCGTCGCCGCTCGCAGGACCTCGTCGCCGGTAGACCTCCCGTGCCCGTTCGGGTCATCTCCGACCGGATCCGGCAGCCCCCGCCTCGGATCTCCCCATTCCGGCCGGTCCCGGCCCTGGACGCCTCGCCCGAGCTTCTCCCCAAGCCATGCCGCCGCCATGACCTCCTGCCCGTGAGGAGCACGGGAGGAGGACGACGGGATCTCGTCGCCGTCCGCACGGGCCACCGAGTGGGCCAGCGCCCGGATCTGCCGGCCCAGCTAGCCTCCCCACCGACCTGGGCCAAGCCCGTGGGTGAGCAACCCCTTATCCTCCGCCCCGTGCACACTTTAGCTATCCCACGCTCGCAGTAGAATATCTGACTAAGTCCCTGATATTGCATATTTTTAGCTCCTGTTCATCGCATCATAACTTGCCGCATACTGCTCTGTTTCATGCGTGTAATATGTCGAATTGTTCGTCTCAACGAGTACTTCATTTCATTCTATTGCATCATGTTCATTTGAGTCCATCTTGATGCCTGAATCATCGTTGCAAGAGTGCTATATGATGTTAATCTGCTGAAACTGTTATAACTTGATGATTTGTCATTTTTGTTGCATTTGATGTGTGCATCCTATGAGCATGAGTCCTACATGACTTTTGAACTATGACATGCCATCTTTACAGTGGTGCCATACATGTATTTTTGTGAGTCTTTTACTGAGTGCATCGAGCTCATGAAGTAGGGTACTTGCTGTTGCTGTTTTGCTAGGCTGAATCTGTTATATTGTGTTGCTATGTAAACCTGCTGCTTCAAGTCATTGTATGCATAATCTGGAGATGTTCACTAAGGATGAATTATTATACATGTCATGCTATATCCATTCATGCCCCTATTTGCATTTATAGCCTACTGTAACCTATTGTAACATTGCTCTCAACTTGCTAAATAATGTTGCTGTTAGCCTGTTAACTTTAAGTTCAGTTTTGCCATGTGTTTTGCTAGTGATCCATGCACCCTATGAACTTGTTCTTGCCATGCTTAGCTTCACAAACATGTATTATTACTGTTTGTTTCCTTTCCATGCCATGTATTGCTCTGTGGTGAGTGGTTGAAGCTCACCATCATGCCTACTTATTGTTGTTCCTGCCATGTATGAATCTGTCATATCTTTTGCCATGTTTACATGGGTGCCATCATATCTTCTATTCCTTTTTGGCTCATGGTCAGTAAGGGACTTCTGTTATATGAGATTACTAGATTCATGCAATGCCTTTGTTTGCCATGATAAGTTCTTGTAACATGTTGTTTGATAGCTCTAAACATTGCAACCTGATGTTATTTCTACTAATGACTGAAACTGTTATTATTTGCAATCTTGCCATGTCCTTTTGAGCATGTTCTAGTAGTTTCTGGAGATAGCTCAGTGTTCATGTTTTGTCATGCTTTACCTGTACTTCATGCCCATGCCTTTTGTTCTTATGTTGGGGTGCTGTAGCATGTTGTTTTGATGCTTGCAAGATGCCTAGTTGCTGTTATGGACAGGTTGTCATATCTTGTATAGTGTATGCATTGAATCGTTGCTCCGTTTTGAGTGTGCTTGTCGGGGAGGCTGATTCCACCAACACCTATGGGGACAGGGCCCCTTTCGGTTCGGCGGGGGGCGGAGGTCGCACAAAGAGCGGATCGAGGCGGTACACGCGAGCGGTTTTTACCCAGCTTCGGGCCGCACAGATGCGTAAAACCCTACTGCTGCTTGTTTGTGTGTATTGAATTCTTGCTCAGGAGCGACGGACGCTGCCAGACTGAGCGTGAGAGTGTTCCTGGTGTTGAATGAGCCGAACTGGCTGAACTAGCTGAACCCTGCTCCACCCTTTTCTATGTTGCGCCTGGGCCTCCTTTTATACTCTCTAGGGGTCACCGACAGGGGGCAACGTAGACAAGAAGGGTAAAAATGGAAAAGGATGCGGTAGGTGCAGCTACCACTACTGTGGATACCGTGCATCCTACCTAACTCTGACGGCAGGGGACAAGGGCATTAAATGCCCGTTTGAGTTGCTTAAACAGTGCAAAAAGTGACCGTTAGGAGCGCCACCGTTTGCCATGATGGCCTTCTCTTCATCTCCGCTTGCCACCTCGCACCCCTAGCTGCACAGCCTCCTGCCACGTGTGTTTGGGAGAGTCCTAGAGCGACACGTTAGCAGGTGTGCTGGAGCGCAGGCACGAAGTGGGGGTTTCCCGCGGCAAGCTCCTTGCCGCGGTCGTCGTCTTGTCGTGTTTGGGAGCTTGTCGCTCACCGGGCCTTGCCGGGCCGCAGGACGCGTCACGGCAAGCTTCCTTGGTATGCCTTGTGTGGCCTTCCCGGCAAGCTCCTCTTGCCGGGGCCTGGGTTGGCCTTCCCGGCAAGCTCCTCTTGCCGGGGTCTTGTCTCTTCCCGGCAAGCTCCTCTTGCCGGGGCCTGGGTTGGCCTCCCCAGCAAGCTCCTCTTGCCGGGGCCTTGGTTTGAGTACTTTGTTCTTGAATGGTCTTCAAGGGAGCCACGGAGGGTCTTGGCGGTCACCCGGCAAGCCTTGCCGCGGGATGCTGCGACTGCCCGTGCACAAGTTCGAGGTACTAGGGTACCCCTACTCTAGTACACCGACAGGAGCCCCCGGGCCTGGGCCATACACGGTGCCGAGCGCTGTTGGGCTAGGCCCAAAGCAGTGCACGGGCACGCGCGGCCTAGGTCACGCCGCATATCTCTCCGCTCCCACCGCGCACGCCCAGAACGGCACACGTCAAACGCGGCGTCGTGGGTGATGCGGGCGGCGTGCGCGGGGCTAAGCCCCTTGACCATGCGTCAGGCCATGATGATGGGGACGGTTCACGCCCTCCTCCCTAAACGGAGGTAGGCGTGGAGGCGTGGTGCATTTACTGGACGGGGCCGGTGAGCGGTTTTCGGGATGTCCACTCCCCGCGATCACGGGGCGGAGCGAGGCCGCCTCACCCGTCGCCTTGGTTCTGCATCTCCGCCACGCGGCTCCCATGCGCTTGGGGTCGCGGACGATGGAAGTGGGAAACTGGGCCGTCGCGAGCAGAGGCAGCGGGATGGCCCCGACTCCCTGCTCTTCCCGTGCCTTGATTCGCTGAGCGGGGCGGCCGAGCCCCCACCTCGCTCCTTTATAAAGAGCGGGAGGGGAGCACAGGAAACCGCACTCTCTCATCTCCTCCTTTCTTCAGCTTCTGCTCCCCTTTCTCTCATTCGCCATGGAGAAAGGGAACCCAGGCCCTTCATCGGTGGCGGCGAGGGTCGCCGCCAGACAGCGCATCTCTCCATCTTCCGCGCCCGTGGTGGCAGAGCCAGCCATAAGGGGAAGAGGGAGGGGGCGAGGTCGCGGACGAGGTCGAGGACGAGGTCGAGGCGCTCGGGGAAGAGGCGGACGGGGCGGCGCGTCAGCTTCACCTCCGCCGGCGGCTCCTCCCCCCACGGCAGTCCATATAGGGGACGACCCTTGCGAGTTCTTCGTCAGGCTGCGCCGGGCGCCTCGTCGTCGCCTCCGGCTTCCAGCTCCGTTTGCACGCGTGATGGAGTTGGACCCGCCCGAGACACTGAGACTGCACATGAGGGGCTATGGGATCAGCGGCACGCGAGTCCGCATTGCATTCCCAGCCCCTAATGTGATGTATCTTGATCGAGGGTGGAAGACGTTTGCCCGCATCCACAGCTTGATGGAGGGGTTCACCCTCCATTTTAAGTTGACGGAGGGCGATCTCCTCTCCGTCAAGGTCATCGGGTGCTTCGGCACTCGGGCGAAGTGCTGCGTGGACAGCTCCTCCGACAGCGAAGGCTCCTCCTCGAGCGAGAGTGACGAGGAGGAGAGCGACAGCGACGACGAGGGTAGCGGACGGCGGGGTAGCAGGTCCGACTAGGCGTCGGGCGCCGATTCGCGCGGCACCGGCGGCCCCATCATCCGTGTCGCCGGCTCCTTGAACTCCCTGGGGTCGTCTCCTTGGGCGGCTGGCGTAGGGAGGCTGCGGAAGGGGAAGAGGGCTGGTGACAAGTCCGTCAGGTCGGAGTACAAGGGCGTGGTGCCCTCGACAGTGTGCTGACGTCCTGCCGCCCCGTCTTCGAGCCCCGCTTCCGGCGCCGCCATCGCCGTCCAGCCTTCGGACGGCCCCCGGGATGTTCTCTTGGTGTCTTCTAGCACCCGTAGCTCGCCTAGGCACTCCTTTTGCCCTTTTCGCCTCCTTGACCTGCCTCCTGAGGAGAGGTACAGGAAAGGGATTACGGGCATCTTATCTTTTTAATTTGTAAGCCTTCGGGCCTTAGCTGTATCTAGAACTTGTAATCCTCTCTTTCATGTTTTTCATCCTCTATGGGCTGTACCTAAGTGGGATGTTTTTTAATGAAAAGGGGATGCTTGCCGGGTTATTTGTCTCGTGAGTTGAACCCACATCAAGGAGCGAACCCTTGGTGTCCCTCGGATAGACATTTCATCTCCCGGCAACAAGCCCTGCCGCCTTCCCACGTCGCTCGACCTTTCTCACGCCTTTGACGGAGGCGGGAACGAGGTGGGTGCGGTCTCCTTGTTTCATCCCTTTGCTGCCGCGACTACGACCAAACTTGGCCCCGGGAACGAGCCCCAGGGCCTAGAGTTGAGGGAGCACGGTAGTTTTCGGGAAGAAACCCGGTTTCGCATTCCCCAGTCCATAAGAGGATGCATGATGAGGGATGAAAGACTTATCTGATATTGCAGCCCCCAGCAACTCTGGTTTGCCGTGGACGATTCTTGGCACTCGCAGCCCCCAGCGATACTGGTTCGCCGGGGCCCAGGTGCCGTCTGTTTTCTTCTTCTCTTATCGCTGCCAGTCATGCGACGGGAACACTTTATTAGAGGCGCGACAAGTTATTTTTGTAATATAACTCTATCTTAGGCAAAAAATTGCTGTGTTACTTCCTTTACTCGACTCTTGGCTTTGTATGGTTCTGCCCTACGCTTTCTAGGGAAACTTGCCGGCGCAGGTACCCTTGCCGCGAGCACCGAGTGCGGAACTTCAGCAGCCTGCTGGCGGGGTCGCTACCGACAAGCAACCTTATCGCAACTAGTTGCATCTCACTTAAGTTGTTGAGCGGACTCGAAACAACGTAAGGGCGCTAGCGGCTCACTTAAGTTGCTGAGCGGACTCGAAGCAAAGTAAGGGCGCTAGCAGCTCACTTAAGTTGTTGAGCGGGCTCGAAACAAAGTAAAGGCGCAACTAGCTACGAGTTGGTTCCTCCGCGCACAGGTTTTCCATACAAAGCACGGTCATTCAAGGAAAATAACTCGAAAACTTAAAAAACAGATTGCTCAAGCTTTGGCAACCTAGCTTTTTTGTCGTCTGCTTCTCGGCAAGGAGAAACTTTCTTGAACGGCCTAGTCCACACCATTATCTTCTCCTTCCCCCCCCGGTAAACCTTGTGGGCGAGGGAACGTTCCTTCTTTTGAGAAAGAAACAGAGAAATAAAGTAATGATATGGAGCCTTGGGCTCGTTATTGCTTACCGGGGTCTAGTGCTGCACAAAGTGTCAGATAACATATGCGAAAAAGGATTATAGCATAAAAAACTGACAAGATGTGCGGGGCACATGAGCTCTACTGGTGCACGAGGTCTGCGCCCGGCTTTGTACAAAGGATTACATGCAACAGCGGCAAGACTTGTACAAAAGGTGGTTGCCGGAAAAGCTTCCGGCAACCGCACCTTACGGGTAAAACTGACGAAGATGTTCAATGTTCCAGGAGTTGCTCACCAGAATGCCATCTTCGGTCTCAAGGCGGACAGCGCCGGGCCTAGTGACTCATTTCACCCGATAAGGGCCTTCCCACTTTGGCGTCAACTTGTTGGAATTCTTGGCGGACTAAACGCGCCGAAGAACAAGGTCGCCTTCCTCGAAGCTCCTGGCTTTAACTTTGCGACTATGGTAGCGACGCAAAGCTTGCTGGTAGCGAGCGGCTCGCACAGCAGCCTGGAGACGGTCTTCCTCAAGGAGCAGCGCGTCATCTTGTCGCAGCTGCTCTTGCTCGAGCTCATCATAAGCGAGCACTCGAGGTGACCCGTAAACGAGTTCCGTGGGGAGAACTGCCTCTGCTCCATAGACTAGAGCAAAGGGTGTCTGGCCAGTGGCTCGATTTGGCGTCGTCCTGATCGACCAAAGAACCACCGGCAGCTCCTCGATCCAGTTTCTTCCGCACTTGTGCAGCCTGTCGAAAGTTCTGGTCTTGAGGCCTCACAGCACTTCAGCATTTGCCCTCTCCGCTTGACCGTTGCTTCTCGGGTGAGCAACAGAAGCGAAGCAGACCTTGGCGCCAAGATCTTGGACATACTGCATGAAGGTGCGGCTCGTAAATTGCGTGCCGTTGTCGGTGATGATCCTGTTAGGAACCCCGAAACGGCAAACAATCGACCTGAAGAACTTGACTGCTGACTGTGCTGTCACCTTCCTCACTGGTTCCACTTCCGGCCACTTTGTGAACTTGTCGATTGCAACGTACAAGAACTCAAAGCCCCCGACAGCTCGGGGGAAGGGGCCGAGGATGTCGAGCCCCCAGACCGAAAATGGCCAGGATAAAGGGATCGTCTGGAGAGCTTGAGCTGGCTGGTGTATCTGCTTGGAATGGAACTGGCACGCTTCACACTTGGTTACTTGTGTAGTTGCATCCTGGAGGGCTGTCGGCCAGAAGAAGCCTTGTCGGAATGCTTTGCCGACAAGCGCTCTTGCGCCAATGTGGTGACCACATATGCCTCCATGTATCTCTGCCAACAGCTGTTGTCCATCTTCCCGGCGAATGCACTTCAATTTCACACCGTTGAGTCTTATTCTGTATAGTGTGTTGTCGACAAACTTGTACATACATGACTGCCGGGCTACTCTTTCAGCTTCTTCTTGCTCTTCGGGAAGCTCTCCTGTCTGAAGGAAATGGACAATCTGCTGCACCCATGCTGGAGCTTGTGGCTCGACAACAAGGACTAAAGGCGTATCTGTTGCTGCGGGAACATCCGCTTCTACGGCAGGAACCTGCAGCTCTGCCGGAGCGTGATATTCCCCGGCAAGCTCGCCGGAGCAAAACTTGTCGGGAGCGTCTGCTTCAACGGAACAAACCAAGAGGTTCGCCGGAGCAGACTGCTCCTCAGCACTCTTGGCGTCGATCTTGGGTACCTTCTTGGCGGCGGCTTCGGGAAGCTCTGCCGGAAAGTAGTCACCAGAAACCAACTTCCTCTTCTTATTCTGTCCAGTTGATGGTGTCACGGATGGTTGAGTCAGCTTGAGCACAAAGATCCCTGGTTCCACAGGTAACTTTAGTGCAGCGCACTTTGACAGGCCATCAGCAATGTCGTTCTGAGCTCGCGGAACGTGTTCCATTTGCAGGCCGTCAAAGTGTGCTTCTAGCTTTCTCACTTCATCAACATAAGCTTCCATCAATGGACTCTGGTAGTTCTTGTTCACTTGGCGGACGACAAGTTGTGAGTCACCCCTTACAATGAGTTTCTTGATCCCAAGGTCGGCTGCGATTCTGAGGCCGGCAAGCAAACCCTCATACTCTGCAGTATTGTTCGTTGCTTGCTCCTTGGGAAAGTGCATCTGGACTACGTACTTGAGGTGCTCTCCGGTGGGTGCGATAAGCAGCACGCCAGCACCGGTGCCTTGCAGCGAGAAGGCACCATCAAAGTACATCAGCCACTCTTTGCTTGTCTCCTTGACGGGGATGCTCGTCTCTGGAATTTCTTCATCAGGAGTTGGCGTCCACTCTGCTATGAACTCTGTCAATGCCCTGCTTTGGATCGTTGCAGTGCTCTCAAACTTGAGGCCAAAGCTTGACAGTTCCAATGCCCACTCGACAATCCTGCCTATTGCTTCTGGATTCTGCAGTATCCTCTTCAGCGGAAAGCGAGTGACAACTGTGATCTCGTGTGCTTGGAAGTAATGGCGCAGCTTTCTCGAGGCCATGAGAAGGCCGAAAAGCAATTTTTGCACACCAGAGTACCTCGACCTAGCCCCCTGGAGAAGGGAGCTGACAAAGTAAACTGGGCGCTGCACCATCTTCTTCTGCACCTCCTTGCACGTCTGCGCAGATTCAACTTTGTCGGGACCAGAGCTTGTCGGAGAAGCCCCCTGCTTGTCGCTGGATTCACTTGCCGTGGTTGCTGGCTCATCGTCCGGCTCCCTCTCCGCTACTAACGCAACACTAACCACTTGATTGGTTGCCGCTAGGTACAGCAGCAACTTCTCTTGCGACTTAGGTGCGACAAGTATTGGAGTGGAGGACAGGTACCTCTTCAAGTCCTGCAGCACGGCCTCCGCTTCCGGAATCCATTTCATTGGACCTGCCTTTTTCAATATTTTGAAAAACGGCAGGGCGCGCTCAGCAGACTTAGAGATAAACCTGCTGAGAGCAGCCACGCAACCGGCAAGCCTTCGCACATCCTTGACGCGCTTCGGTGCTTCAATCTGCTCGATGGCCTTGATCTTGTCGGGGTTGGCTTCAATTCCCCGCTGAGACACAAAGAACCCGAGGAGCTTGCCGGAAGGGACTCCAAACACGCACTTCTTGGGATTGAGCTTGAGGTTGATCTTGCGTAGATTCGCAAAAGTTTCTTCTAAATCTTGGATCAGGGTAGCCTTGTCCTTGCTCTTGACCACTATATCATCCATGTAGGCTTCCACATTTCTGTGTATCTGTGTCTCAAAAGCGACATGGACTACCCTTGCAAATGTTGAACCAGCATTCTTCAACCCAAAGGGCATCCGTATAAAACAGTATGTGCTGCAAGGGGTGATAAATGCAGTTTTTTCCTCATCTTCTTCTGCCATGAAGATCTGATGGTATCCTGAGTATGCATCAAGAAATGAAAGCAAATCACATCCAGCTGTGGAGTCAACAATCTAGTCAATGCGCGGCAAGGGAAATGGATCTTTGGGACAAGCTTTGTTGACATCAGTGAAGTCTATACAAAGCCTCCATTTCCCGTTCGCCTTGCGCACAACTACAGGATTGGCCAACCACGTGGGATGGAGCACTCCTCTGACAAGGCCTGCTGCTTCCAATTTCCTAATCTCTTCTGCAATGAACTCTTGGCGCTCCACCGCTTGCTTCCTAACTCTCTTCTTGACGGGCCGCGCATGAGGACAGACGGCAAGGTGGTGCTCGATTACTTTCCTGGGAACACCGGGGATATCAGACGGTTGCCATGCAAACACGTCGACATTTGCCCGCAGGAAAGCAATGAGCACGCTTTCCTATTTGGGGTCAAGCGTGGCACTGATGGTGAAGGTACCACCAGTGCCGTCCTTCTTGGCGGGCACCTTCTTGGTCTCGGGTGGAGCTGCCATCGTCTTCTTGCACTTGCCGGTGGAGCTCGATGGTGCGTCCTCGACGGTAGCGCAGCACTCCGAAGAGGTGCGCTTGCCGGAGTGGGCATCATAGCTCTTGCCGGACTTCGTCTTCTTCTTCCCCCCGGGAGCTTCGGCGGCAAGTATGTTGTGATCAGCTGCGGCTGCTGCTTCCCGGTAGATTTTGTCGGCGCAGATAAGGGCATCCTTCTTGTCACCGGGGACAGAGATGACACTTATCGGGCCTGGCATCTTGAGGATGTTGTATGCATAGTGAGAGGCTGCCATAAACTTGGCGAGTGCTGGACGGCCAAGGATCCCATTGTAGGGCAATGGAAAATCGGCAACGTCAAATGTGACCCTCTCAGTTCTGAAATTCATCTCGCTGCCAAATGTGACCGGCAGCGTGATCTTTCCCTTCGGCTTGCTTCTTCCCGGGCTGATTCCTTGGAATGTGCCGGTCTCCTCGAGCTCGCTGTCAGGGATCTGGAGTTTCTGAAGGACCGCGGAGGAGATCAGATTCAAGCCGGCCCCGCTGTCAACTAGCATCTTCGTGACCTTGAGGTTGCGGATAGTTGGTGAAACCAACATCGGCAAGGACCCGACCGCAGTTACGCGATCAGGGTGATCCTCAATGTCGAAGATGATAGGCGTGCTGGACCATTTCAGAGGCTTGCGTGACTCTAAGGATGGCTCTGCTGCATTCACTTCCCGCATCCACTGCTTGAGTTGGCGGTGTGAAGTATGCAGAGAAGCACCACCGTCAACGCACAGGACCTCTGTGGCTTTCTGAAATTCCTGCTCGCCGGCCTCGTCATCATCCATGTCTTCGTCATCGTCGTCATCTTCATCCTTGTCACGGCCGCGGGGAGGTCTGTCACCTTGCCGCTGCTTGGCCTTGCCACGGCGTCCTCCTCGGCTGAGACGTTTCTTGCCGGATCCACCAGCACCTTCCTGGGCCTTCTCCTTGTCGCGCCGCTCGTACTCAGCTTTCTGTAGCTCAACGAGCTGCTCAACCTTCTTGCAATTCTGGAGATCGTGACCCCGGGTGTGGTGGATCTTACAATACTGCTTGCCGGAGCCGTCCTGCTTGTCGACGGCCGCCACAGGCTGGGCCTCCTTGTCGGAGCCACCAGCTTTAGCTTCCTTGGCGCCACCTCCGTTGCCGGTCTGCTCGACAGCTAGCAGTTCCTTGCCCTTCCTCCTTCTGTTGTTCCGCCGCCGGCCTTTCCTTGCCGGGGCGGCATCCTCACTGTCAGATCCTCCTGCTCCTGTACCCTCTCCGGGGAGCCTCCTCCCCTCTTCAGCGCGTGCACACTTGTCAGCCAGGGCATAAAGCTCACTGGCGTCTCTGATCTTGCACATCGCCATCTCCTCCCTCATCCTTCGGTTTCACACGTTCTGATGGAACGTGCTAATGATCGCGGCGGGGTGGACGTCTGGGATGTTGTGCTGTACACGGCTGAATCTCTGAATGTACTTGCGCAGTGGCTCTCCTTCCTTCTGGGCGAGCAGATGAAGATTGCTTTCTTGGCCATGTGGTTTGTGGCCCCTTGTAAAGGCGCCGACAAACTGATGGCACAGATCAGCCCAGGAGGATATGGAGTTGTCCGGCAAGTGCATGAGCCAGGATCTGACATTGGGCTTGAGTACCAGCGGGAAGTAGTTGGCAAGGATCTTGTCGTCCCGTCCCCCGGCAGCCTGCACCGCGATGGTGTAGATGCTGAGGAACTCCGACGGATGCGTCTTGCCGTCGTACTTCTCTGGTACGTCTGGTTTGAAATTCTTTGTGCTGGGCCACTGGACTTGCCGCAGCTCACGGGTGAATGCAGGACAACCCACCGCGTACGGCAGATCGCCTGGTTCCCCTAGCGCATGCATGTCAATAGAGGGCCCAACGCGCTTGTCGGATTGACGTCGCGCTTCTCTTCGGCGCTCGATGCGGGTTCGAGCGTCTTCTTGTTGTCGTTCATGGAGAACTTAGCGCTGGTCGCGACGAGCTCGTGGGTCCGACGACGCGGTGGAGCCGCTGTCGGGGTGGACCCGGCGAGTTGGCGACTTTGGCCTTCGTAGTGGAGAGTGCATGGAAGTCGCACCTTCCCCGGTCTTGTTGCCATCGGCTCGCGTCCGGCTGTCCTGCCGCGGCAGCGAAGCGCTTGGTTGCCGCGCAGTGTCGCCGTTGGCGAAGCCAATGAGGCTCTGGATAGCGGCCCTCCATTCGTCGGTCTTGTCCACCGTCGGAGGATAATCCAGGAGTAGCTGGGCCCGCGCCAAGGCTTCCACCGGCGTGGTGGGCGGCAGCGGTGAACGGTGCGAGGAGCGGGACATGCTCGGACTCCTAACCAAGTTAGAAGGAGCAGTGTTCCGTCCAGGCGACCGCACCTCACTGGGGCCAGCATGCTAGCGTGCATGCTGGTCTTGAACGCCACGCGAACCACCAGCTTGATCTTGGGCCAGCAGACGTATGGTGCTGCGAACGCTATGACGCTGCTGGTCCCGTGCCTCCTGAGATGGGCGCGGTGGGCGTATGGACGCCGAGGTCTACGCGGCCTTGTCCTTGGACTTGGCAGCGCTGTGGGCACCCTCGTTGATGTCCATTCTTCCGCCGGCGTCCACTCCACCGTCCGCCTGCTCCGGAGGCGGTGGAAGCGATGCAGACGGGGCTGTTGCCCCCGAAGCCTTCTTCTTCGGTGGCATGTTGGTGAAGACGATGAAGATTTAGCTCGCGTGCACGCCGGATCGGGTTCGCACGATCTCGATGCCCCCTACCTGGCGCGCCAGAGATGTCGGGGATGCTGATTCCACCAACACCTATGGGGACAGGGCCCCTTTCGGTTCGGCGGGGGGCGGAGGTCGCACAAAGAGCGGATCGAGGCGGTACACGCGAGCGGTTTTTACCCAGCTTCGGGCCGCACGGATGCGTAAAACCCTACTGCTGCTTGTTTGTGTGTATTGAATTCTTTCTCAGGAGCGACGGACGCTGCCAGACTGAGCGTGAGAGTGTTCCTGGTGTTGAATGAGCCGAACTAGCTGAACCCCGCTCCACCCTTTTCTACGTTGCGCCTGGGCCTCCTTTTATACTCTCAAGGGGTCACCGACAGGGGGCAACGTAGACAAGAAGGGTAAAAATGGAAAAGGATGCGGTAGGTGCAGCTACCGCTACTGTGGATACAGTGCACCCTACCTAACTCTGACGGCAGGGGACAAGGGCATTAAATGCCTGTCTGAGTTGCTTAAACAGTGCAAAAAGTGACCGTTAGGAGCGCCACCGTTTGCCACGATGGCCTTCTCTTCATCTCCGCTTGCCACCTCGCACCCCTAGCTGCACAGCCTCCTGCCTCGTGTGTTTGGGAGAGTCCTAGAGCGACACGTTAGTAGGTGTGCTGGAGCGCAGGCACGAAGTGGGGGTTTCCCGCGGCAAGCTCCTTGCCGCGGTCGTCATCTTGTCGTGTTTGGGAGCTTGTCGCTCACCGGGCCTTGCCGGGCCGCAGGACGCGTCATGGCAAGCTTCCTTGGTATGCCTTGTGTGGCGTTCCCGGCAAGCTCCTCTTGCCGGGGTCTTGTCTCTTCCCGGCAAGCTCCTCTTGCCGGGGCCTGGGTTGGCCTTCCCGGCAAGCTCCTCTTGCCGGGGTCTTGTCTCTTCCCGGCAAGCTCCTCTTGCCGGGGCCTGGGTTGGCCTCCCCGGCAAGCTCCTCTTGCCGGGGCCTTGGTTTGAGTACTTTGTTCTTGAATGGTCTTCAAGGGAGCCACGGAGGGTCTTGGCGGTCACCCGGCAAGCCTTGCCGCGGGATGCTGCGACTGCCCGTGCACAAGTTCGGGGTACTAGGGTACCCCTACTTTAGTACTCCGACAGTGCTCTATATGAAACTTGCTTGATTTTGCATGTAGATTCATATTATCATGTTGCATCCTTGTTTTGGTGTGTTTGCTTGATGTTTGTTTGCATTTTGCATCGATGCCATGTTTAACTTGTTTTGCTCATATCTTCTAGGCCGTAGCTCCGAACTAAATGAACTTTATATGTAACTTGACTAGAATCCCATGTAGATCATCTTGGTGCATCTTAACTTGCTGTTTAACAACTTCAACTTAATGTTTATTCAGTTCTGGACCAATTTCTAAATTTGCATATGAGGACTTAGCGGAATTGTTATATGTGGTTTCCGGCCTCATTTAAACTTGCTTTGATGTGTTGCTCTTGTTTGCATCGTCTCTTGCCATGAGTAGCTTCATGTAGCTTTGTCATGCATCATGTCTTGTCTATGTGTGGTGTGTTTACCATGTTGTGTGCTTCTTCTCGATAGTTCCCGTTTTCGTTGCGATCGTGAGGATTCGTTCGTCTACGCTTGGTTCATCTTCGTGGCTCCATCTTCTTCATGGACTCGTTCTTCTTCCTTGCGGGATTTCAGGCAAGATGACCGCTACCCTGGATCTCACTACTATCATTTCTATGCTAGTTGCTTCGTTCTATCGCTTTGTTGCGCTTCCTATAACTTGTTCTTCAAGCCTCCCAAATTGCCATGTACCTCTAACCTTTGACACCCTTCCTAGCAAACCGTTGTTTGGCTATGTTACCGCTTTGCTCAGCCCCTCCTATAGCGTTGTCAGTTGCAGGTGAAGTTGAAGATTGCTTCATGGTGGACAGGATTTATGTTGGGATATCACAATATCTCTTATTTAATTAATGCATCTATATACTTGGTAAAGGGTGGAAGGCTCGGCCTTATGCCTGGTGTTTTGTTCCACTCTTGCCGCCCTAGTTTCCGTCATACCGGTATTATGTTCCCAGATTTTGCGTTCCTTACGCGGTTGGGTGATTTATGGGACCCCCTTGACAGTTTGCTTTGAATAAAACTCCTCCAGCAAGGCCCAACCTTGGTTTTACCATTTGCCTCACCACCACCTACATTTCTCTTGGGAGTAATTAACCCAAGGGTCATCTTTATTTTAGCCCCCCCCCGGGCCAGTGCTTCTCTAAGTGTTGGTCCGAACAGAGCAACCTGCGGGGCCACCTCGGGGCAACTCGAGGTCTGGTTTTACTCGTAGCTTGACTTATCCGGTGTTGCCCTGAGAACGAGATATGTGCAGCTCCTATCGGGATTGTCGGCGCATCGGGCGGCTTTGCTGGTCTTGTTTTACCATTGTCGAAATGTCTTGTAAACCGGGATTCCGAGACTGATCGGGTCTTCCTGGGAGAAGGAATATCCTTCGTTGATCGCGAGAGCTTATCATGGGCTAAGTTGGGACACCCCTGCAGGGTTTAAACTTTCGAGAGCCGTGCCCATGGTTATGTGGCAGATGGGAATTTGTTAATGTCCGGTTGTAGATAACTTGACACCAGATCCAAATTAAAACGCATCAACCACGTGCGTAGCCGTGATGGTCTCTTCTCTGTGGAGTCCGGGAAGTGAACACGGTTTCTGGGTTATGTTTGACCTAAGTAGGAGTTCAGGATCACTTCTTGATCATTGCTAGCTTCACGACCATTCCGCTTGCTCTCTTCTCGCTCTTATTTGCGTTGGTTAGCCACCATATATGCTTATCCGCTGCTGCAACCTCACCACTTTACCCCTTCCTTTCCCATTAAGCTTTGATAGTCTTGATACCCATGGTAATGGGATTGCTGAGTCCTTGTGGCTCACATATTACTACAACAACAGTTGGAGGTACAGGTTATGCGATGATCTTGACGCGAGAGCGATGTTTACTTGTTTTGGAGTTCTTCTTCTGCTTCTTCTTCGATCAGGGGATAGGTTCCAGGTCGGTAGCCTAGGCTAGCAGGGTGGATGTCGTTTGAGTTTCTGTTTGTGTTTCATCCGTAGTCGGATGGTGCTCTTATGTAAGATGATGTTGTATTCGTGTGGCATTGTATGCCTTTTGTATGTATCCCTATCTATTATGTAATGTTGATGTAATGATATCCACCTTGCAAAAGCGTCTTCAAGATGCGCTTCTATCCTTGGTGGGACCTTCGAGTTCCTTTAGGATAGGGTCGCATCTTGGGCGTGACAAGTTGGTATCAGAGCCTCGACCGACCTTAGCAGCCCCCCTTGATTGATCGTGTAGTTTAGCCGTTGTCGAGGCTAGAAGAAAACTGATTTCTGAGTCTAGTTATATCGGAGAGTAGGAATTCTTTTTACTCCTCAGCCCCTTCGTCGCTCTGGTGAGGAATCTTGACATAGGTGTTTTGAATTACTCCTGTTCCCCTTCAAAATTTTCTTTAGGATTACGCAGTTGGTTTTCCGATCATTGGTTCTCAGCTCTTTTTATCCGGTGCGTTTCTCGTCAAGTTGACTCGAGCCTCTTCATCGTTGCCAAGTTCAATACTCAGTTGTTTTCTTTTCCCACCCGCCTTCCCTTCTTCTTCTCGAATCCGGAGTCCGTAATCGAGTATGCTTTCTACTCGTGCGAAGTCTTTGCCTTCTTTCCTCAATGATTACAATCGGTGTTTCTTCTTGAAGTTATTCATCGATTTCTCGTTCCAAGTTACCCTTGTTTTCCCGCCCTCCCACCCTTTCTCTTCCCGGAGCCTGAGTTTCTTTCGAGCATCAATTTCATTCGTACGGAGCCTCTTCAGTCTTCCCTCAATTATTTCAACCGGTGAATTCTCATCAAGTTAATCGTTGTTCGTCTCATTTTCTTTTCCGGTGGACTCAATTCAAGTTTTTTGGGTTGATCACATTCTTTTCCTTGGATCAATTGTTCTCCTTGATCATTCGACCCTCGCCATTTAATCATTCTGGAGTTTGGAAGACATCTCAGGATATTCGTCTATGTTTGAATTAATTCGAGACCGTCACCTCATTCAAATATTTCAATTGTTCCGGTGCATCATCTATCTCTTCAACAATCCTTTCCAACGACGTTATCTCTTCAGTGGGCCCTAACCCACAGGTCTTTTTCTAGGATCTTACCTGACTCTTCTAATTCTCCCGGAGTTATTCTCAAATTCCTTTGAAGTGTGACGTAAGAATGGATCCCATCAGTCACATGCCTTCTCGAAGATCTCGTTCAAATTCTTTTCATTGTTGGCTCAAACTTTTCGTTTTTTTCATTCTCCCGGAGTTTCTCAGTAATTTTGGTGGTGTTTCTCATCGTCATTTGAACATTGAAGAAGAGTTTTCCTCCTAATCTTGCTCGTTCTCTCGAAGTTTCGTGGTTCTAGTTTTATGTTATCCTCTCGAATTATTCCATTTGTCAGATTTCGTTTTCTCAACCATCCGGAGTATTTCAGGAGTTGATTTCTGTTTCTTTTCACTGGAGGCCATCATTCCAGTTATCGTTCTCTATTTATCCCGATGCTTCGTTCAAGTGTTCTTTAATCAGCTCATGATCTCTTTGTTCTTTTGCATCTAAATCCCCTCTAGCATATTTGTTCTTCTAATTCTTCCCGGCGATTCTTTATCTTTACTCAGTCATTTTCGAATTCTTCCGGTGCTTCGTTCAAGTATGCTTCAATCAGCTCGCGGTCTCTTCTTTCAATTGCACCTTCATTCCCTCAAGTATATTCTTGCTTTTCCTATTTTTCCCGGTGAGTCATTCTCCTTCATCATTCAATTTTAAATTCTTACGGTGGCTCGTTCAAGATTCTTTTTCTTTGATTATCATATTAATTCATTCGTTCTTTCCAATCCTACCGGTGGTTCACGAAGACCTTCTCAAGTTTGCGATATGTCACATCTCAATCCTTTTCAAGAAGAATAAGTAGTATGCAAAATCCATTGCTTGTCATCAATTTAATTTGACGAAGGATAAGCATACAATAAATCTTATTCTTATTTCATCCAAGTGAGTAATCCCTTTTCTTCGGAGTTTGTTCTTGTTGAATAAATTCTAGTTCCAAGTGTTTTCATCTTTTCTTTTCCGGAGTTCAATTTCCTCGGCCATTTCGTCGGAACCTCCATCTAAATCACCGCAAGGCTTAATCTTATTCTTTCATCCTTCATTCTACCTCATCATCCTTTTGTCACCGGAGTTCTTCATGGTGGTTCTTCATGATTTAATTCATTCTTCAGAGTTCATCAAGATTTTGTTGGAGGATTTCAAGTATCTTTTCTTCTCGCGTCTCGAAGTGCAATTAATTCTTCGAATTCTTTTGAAGTGGAGTTTTTTATTTCTTCATTCTTCTCAGCAATTCCATCTTTTCCGCTTGTGGTCGGAGATCACCTCATAATTTTGAGATGTTACCCTTAAGTCCACAACAAGGTTATTCTTTCGTTGTTGATTTTCTCAACAACTCCGTCTAAACCTTCCTTCGAAAGATGCTTTCAATTTCATTCGTGGCAAAAGGTGTCATTTTCTTCTCCGTTCTTTTTATTCAACTCCTTCAATTCTTTCCGGAGGTTTTGTGTCATGCCTTCATCAAGTATCATTCCATCCTCTAAAGCTCGTGCACTATTCCTCCATGTTTCACCCAGAGTGCTGGCTAAATCCTTTCAGTCTTATTTGTGTCTTATCTCATTCTAACCAGAGTGGTTTCATGGTCTATCTGATCCCGTGAGCTTTCGATTCTCGGCATTCTCGTCGTTCCTCTCTTCTTCTCGAGTGCTCTCGATTCTTTGTTTCTTCTCTTGAGTTCTTGTTTTACCTCATCCCTTTTCCCTTCCGTCTCGGTCCTAAGATCTTGGGACGAGATCTCTTGTTAGTGGAGGAGTGTTGTAACGCCCCGGATCCGATGCGCCAGGTGTCCGCCAGTTATTCGCCATCCTTGCCATGTCATTTGCTTGCGTGTTGCATTCTATCATGTCATCATGTGCATCTCATTTTGCATACATGTTCGTCTCACGCATCCGAGCAGTCCGTTTTGCAATCCGGCACTCCTATGTTACCCGGCGTCCCCCTCTTGTCTCCTGTTGTGAGCGGGTGTTAAACTTTCTCGGAATGGACCTAGGTTTTCCAAGCGGCCTTGGTACACCACCGGTAGACCGCCTGTCAAGTTTCGTGACATTTGGAGGTCGTTTGATACTCCAACGGTTAACCAAGGGACCGAAGAGGCCTCGTGCATGTTGCAGCCCAACACCCCTCAAAAGTGGCCCCAAACCCATCGAAACCCCCTCCATGCTCTCGGTCGTTCGATCACGATCGCGTGGCCAAAAACCGCACTCCATTTGGAGTCTCCTAGCTCCCTCTACTATATATATGCCTTCCCCCGTCCAAATCCGGGTCCAGACCCTAGCCCCCCTTCTTCCTCCGCGCGCCGGACGCGTCCGCCCGGCGCCGGACACTTCCGCCCGGCGCCGGACACGTCCGCCCGTCAGCCCCGGCCAATCCCGC
>NC_057807.1:159523933-159563267 GCF_018294505.1 Triticum aestivum
ACCCCGCCGCCAGGGCGCACCGCCGCCCCGCGCCGTCGCCCAGCGCCGCCTCGCCTCCCTGCCGCAGGCGACCTCGAGCCTCGTTGCCGCCCACAGGACCTCGTCGCCGGTAGACCTCCCGCGCCCGTTCGGGTTGTCTCCGACCGGATCTGGAAGCCCCCGCCTCGGATCTCCCCATTCCGGCCGGTCCCGGCCCTGGACGCCTCGCCAGAGCTTCTCCCCAAGCCGCGCCGCCGCCATGACCTCCTGCCCGTGAGGAGCACGGGAGGAGGACGACAGGATCTCGTCGCCATCCGCGCGGGCCACCGAGTGGGCCAACGCCCGGATCTGCCGGCCCAGCTAGCCTCCCCACCGACCTGGGCCAAGCCCGTGCGTGAGCAACCCCTTATCCTCTGCCCCGTGCACACTTTAGCTATCCCGCGCTCGCAGTAGAATATTTGACTGTCCCTGATATTGCATATTTTTAGCTCCTGTTCATCGCATCATAACTTGCCGCATACTACTCCATTTCGTGCGTGTAATATGTCGAATTGTTCGTCTCAACGAGTAATTCATTTCATTCCATTGCATCATGTTCATTTGAGTCCATCTTGATGCCTGAATCATCATTGCAAGAGTGCTATATGATGTTAATCTGCTGAAACTGTTATAACTTGATGATTTTTCATTTTTGTTGCATTTGATGTGTGCATCCTATGAGCATGAGTCCTACATGAGTTTTGAACTATGACATGCCATCTTTACAGTGGTGCCATACATGTATTTTTGTGAGTCTTTTACTGGGTGCATCGAGCTCGTGAAGTAGGGTACTTGTTGTTGCTGTTTTGCTAGGCTGAATCTGTTATATTGTGTTGCTATGTAAACCTGCTGCTTCAAGTCATTGTATGCATAATCTGGAGATGTTCACTAAGGATGATTTATTATACATTTCATGCTCTGTCCATTCATGCCCCTATTTGCATTTATCGCCTGTTGTAACCTATTGTAATCTTGCTCTCAACTTGCTAAATAATGTTGCTCTCAGCCTGTTAACTTTAAGTTCAGTTTTGCCATGTGTTTTGCTAGTGATCCATGCACCCTATGAACTTGTTCTTGCCATGCTTAGCTTCACAAACATGTATTATTACTGTTGGTTTCCTTTCCATGCCATGTATTGCTCTGTGGTGAGTGGTTGAAGCTCACCAACATGCCTACTTATTGTTGTTCCTACCATGTATGAATCTCTTTTTCCATGTTTACATGGGTGCCATCATATCTTCTGTTCCTTTTTGGCTCATGGCCAGTAAGGGACTTTTGTTATATGAGATTAGTAGATTCATGCCATGCCTTTTTTTGCCATGATAAGTTCCTGTAACATGTTGTTTGATAGCTCTAAACATTGCAACCTGATGTTATTTCTGCTAATGATAGAAACTGTTATTATTTGCAATCTTGCCATGTCCTTTTGAGCATGTTCTAGTAGTTTCTGGAGATAGCTCAGTGTTCATGTTTTGTCATGCTTTACCTGTACTTCATGCCCATGCCTTTTGTTCTTATGTTGGGGTGCTGTAGCATGTTGTTTTGATGCTTGCAAGATGCCTAGTTGCTGTTATGGACAGGTTGTCATATCTTGTATAGAGTGTATGCGTTGAATCGTTGCTCCGTTTTGAGTGTGCTCTATATGAAACTTGCTTGATTTTGCATGTAGCTTAATATTATCATGTTGCATCCTTGTTTTGGTGTGTTTGCTTGATGTTTGTTTGCATTTTGCATCAATGCCATGTTTAACTTGTTTTGCTCATATCTTCTAGGCCGTAGCTCCGAACTAAATGAACTTTATATGTAACTTGACTAGAATCCCATGTAGATCATCTTGGTGCATCTTAACTTGCTGTTTAACAACTTCAACTTAATGTTTATTCAGTTCTGGACCAATTTCTAAATTTGCATATGAGGACTTACCGGAATTGTTATATGTTGTTTCCGGCCTCATTTAAACTTGCTTTGATGTGTTGCTCTTGTTTGCATCGTCTCTTGCCATGAGTAGCTTCATGTAGCTTTGTCATGCATCATGTTTGTTGTGCATCATGTCTTGTCTATGTGTGGTGTGTTTACCATGTTGTGTGCTTCTTCTCGATAGTTCCCGTTTTCGTTGCGATCGTGAGGATTCGTTCGTCTACGCTTGGTTCGTCTTCGTGGCTCCATCTTCTTCATGGACTCGTTCTTCTTCCTTGCGGGATTTCAGGCAAGATGACCGCTACCATGGATCTCACTACTATCATTGCTATGCTAGTTGCTTCGTTCTATCGCTTTGTTGCGCTTCCTATAACATGTTCTTCAAGCCTCCTAAATTGCCATGTACCTCTAACCTTTGACACCCTTCCTAGCAAACCGTTGTTTGGCTATGTTACCGCTTTGCTCAGCCCCTCCTATAGCGTTGTTAGTTGCAGGTGAAGTTGAAGATTGCTTCATGGTGGACAGGATTTATGTTGGGATATCACAATATCTCTTATTTAATTAATGCATCTATATACTTGGTAAAGGGTCGAAGGCTCGGCCTTATGCCTGGTGTTTTGTTCCACTCTTGCCGCCCTAGTTTCCGTCATACCGGTATTATGTTCCCGGATTTTGCGTTCCTTACGCGGTTGGGTGATTTATGGGACCCCCTTGAATGTTCGCTTTGAATAAAACTCCTCCAGCAAAGCCTAACCTTGGTTTTACCATTTGCCTCACCACCACCTACATTTCCCTTGGGAGTAATTAACCCAAGGGTCATCTTTATTTTAGCCCCCCTGGGCCAGTGCTTCTCTAAGTGTTGGTCCAAACAGAGCAACCTGCGGGGCCACCTCGGGGCAACTCGAGGTCTGGTTTTACTCATAGCTTGACTTATCCGGTGTTGCCCTGAGAACGAGATATGTGCAGCTCCTATCGAGATTGTCGGCGCATCGGGCGGCTTTGCTGGTCTTGTTTTACCATTGTCGAAATGTCTTGTAAACCAGGATTCCGAGACTGATCGGGTCTTCCTGGGAGAAGGAATATCCTTCGTTGATCGCGAGAGCTTATCATGGGCTAAGTTGGGACACCCCTACAGGGTTTAAACTTTCGAGAGCCATGCCCACGGTTATGTGGCAGATGGGAATTTGTTAATGTCCGGTTGTAGATAACTTGACACCAGATCCGAATTAAAACGCATCAACCGCGTGCGTAGCCATGATGGTCTCTTCTCGGTGGAGTCCGGGAAGTGAACACGGTTTCTGGGTTATGTTTGACGTAAGTAGGAGTTCAGGATCACTTCTTGATCATTGCTAGCTTCACGACCGTTCCGCTTGCTCTCTTCTCGCTCTTATTTGCGTTAGTTAGCCACCATATATGCTTAGCCGCTGCTGCAACCTCACCAATTTACCCCTTCCTTTCCCATTAAGCTTTGCTAGTCTTGATACCCATGGTAATGGGATTGCTGAGTCCTCGTGGCCCACAGATTACTACAACAACAGTTGCAGGTACAGGTTATCCGATGATCTTGACGCGAGAGCGATGTTTACTTGTTTTGGAGTTCTTCTTCTGTTTCTTCTTCGATCATGGGATAGGTTCCAGGTCGGCAGCCTGGGCTAGCAGGGTGGATGTCGTTTGAGTTTCTGTTTGTGTTTCATCCGTAGTCGGATGGTGCTCTTATGTAAGATGATGTTGTATTCGTGTGGCATTGTATGCCTTTTGTATGTATCCCTATCTATTATGTAATGTTGATGTAATGATATCCACCTTGCAAAAGCGTCTTCAAGATGCGCTTCTATCCTTGGTGGGACCTTCGAGTTCCTTTAGGATAGGGTCGCATCTTGGGCGTGACATGATCATGCATCATATTGTGCATTGCATTGATTGTGTTCTTCCTTGTTTGCTGGTGTTTGTCCCCTCTCGATAGACGTGGTTCCGATGATGACATCGATGACACCGATGAAGAACTATACTATCTTCAAAAGTGCCAGGCAAGCAAAACCCCCTTGTTCATTCCGATACAGTCCCACCCTCTCGCTCCTGCTTTCTTTTACTGCATTTAGGACAACAACGATTCATCTGTTACTTGCTGTGGTAGTTGAACCCCCTTTTCCTTTGCATGACCTGTCATTGCCACAATAAATAGATGAAACCCACTAGCATGAGTAGGAGTTGTTTGAGCCCTGTTGTGCCTACTCATTCTTGCTTGTTTGTCATGTCTGCTACTGCTTAGAGTTGAGTCAGGTCTGATTCATCGGGGATGAATGGGAATGGTGATGAACATGTCCTATTGTGTGTGAGGTAAGTTCCGCGTGGAATGGTGATGAACAGGTCTGATTCATCCAGTCTCACTAGTAGTTCCGCATGGACTTCTATGTTTAGCTTGTCACCTCAGCTACGATCTTGTGCCCTCGGTAGGATCTAGTAGATAGTCAGGCTTCTCAACCCTTTTCATTTGTAGTTGTCTGTACTCAGACATGTTAAGCTTCCGCATGTGCTTTTGGTTTGTCTGCTCTGAATGTTGGGTCATGATACCCATGATTGTAATACTTGTCTTGTTGGAGTCTATTGAATAAATACTTGTGTTGTAGAGTCATGTTGTGATGCCATGTTGTATTTGCACATATCGAGCATATTGTGTGTATGATTATTCAAATGCTTGGTATGTGTGGGATCGGACAACCTAGTTGTTTATTCTTGGTAGCCTCTCTTATCGGGAAATGTCTCCTAGTGCTTCCACTGAGCCATGGTAGCTTGCTACTGCTCCGGAACACTGAGGCTGGCCGGCATGTGTCCTTCTTCGTTCCTGTGTCTGTCCCTTCGGGGAAATGTCTCGCGTTATTCCTTTAAGTCCCTGTAGCTTGCTACGACTTGGGTTCATACGTTGTTGATCGACACATTCGTTGCTAGGTCATATATGCCTGTCCCTATAAGTTAGCGCCACCTTGGGTTTACGACTAGTCATGTCGGCCCGGGTTCTTTATCATATGGATGCTAGCAGCACTATCATATACGTGAGCCAAAAGGCGCAAACAGTCCCGGGCCAGGTAAGGGGGCACCCGTGGGAATACCGTGTGTGAGGACGCAAAGTGATATGATGTGTTACATGCTAGATTGGTGTGATTTAGGATCGGGGTCCTGAGAGCTTTGGTATCAGAGCCTGAATGCCTGTAGGATTGCCAAGCCAAATTGGTCGAAGTCAAGTCTAGAAATGCTTTAGTTATATAAGGGAATTGATTGTGGATGGGAACGTAAGGCTCTTTTTACTCCTTATACCTTATGCCCTTCTGATCTGAGTCATCATATCTTTCCTACGGGGTTAAGGACCTAGGCTTTCTCTTCTCTCCATTAGGATCACGTGTTACTAATCTGTAGAATTATAAGATTGGTGAATTCAAGCCTCAGTTCAGTTCCTACTATCTCCATGTATTGACAGTTGGTCTCGGAACCTTGATATTATGATGATCGAGTGGTTACACCACCATTTTGCAGGATGTCTCAAATCTTTTCGAGCATTTATAGTCGTTATGTTGTCTCAGTCATCCCAAGTTTCTAAATAGTCTGATGCATTTGCAAATCCCTTTCTTCCATTCCCGATGTTCCTTTGGGCCAGTTTAACCACACTAATTGGTGGGTTGAGGTACTCAATTGCCTCGACATATATATTGGACCTATTAGATGTTCACCTAGTAATCCAGCCATGTTTTGTGTTCCCAGTGTGATCATTCTGGCCATCATTCTCAAAAGCATCCCGTGATGCAATTTAGTTAGTAGGTATTCTATTCCTGGGTTCTTAATCCCGAGACTCACTCTACTCATTCATGTTGATAGTGTTGCTAGTTCCTTTAGGATATTAGTAACCTTTGCGATAGTCCTCGAGGTCCATGGTATTTCCTTCTTCCAAATACCATGAACTGCTTATGGTAGAAGTTCCTCGTTGAACCAAAAGATCACAACCAGAGTGCTGTTGGTGAGTTATTGATTCTATGTTGTGACTCTGCCCGTTCTACCTTTCTGCATGGGTTATCCGGAAGAAATGTGTTGAACTCGTTCGACATGCTAATCCATGCATCCACAACTCGGAAAATCATATGTTCTTTTGGGTTGTCCCTCTTTAGCTGTATACTAACCTTTGTCTATTAATCGATAGTCAGGACTAGTCATGCATTCGTGTTCATCGATGCCTTTTACTCCTGTGGTCCGTCAATCCATTCTATTCCGGAATGACTAGGAGAAAAAAACCCAGTACCTTATCCATTTCCAGGATTGGGTCAAAGTAGTTGTACATCGCAGATCAAAATGCCAATCCAGCTTTTGTTTTGTTCTACCTTGGAGTATCAGGAATATCATGGGAAGTGCACACCATCCTATGAAATCTCGATACAGTGATACTTCTCGCCCTCGTTATTTATTTCTCGGTTCCCGTGTTATTGCAACCGGAATGCCGACATGTGAACTATTATGTGTGAAATCAATACTCCTAGCAACCTTGTTGCTTGGTAGTTAAAGGACAATAACCTCATTCTAGCATGTTGATTATTGAATCATCACCCTATGGTTGATCGTGCCACCTAGTCCTTATCTCCGGTGCACTTTTCGATCAATGAGTTAGTATTGTGTCAACCCCTTTCTTATTTGATCATATCGTCTTGCCCTGAAAAGCAAGATTGATCTCGAGCTTAGTAACATATCGGTGGTTCGTGATTTTCCGAATATCTTCTCGGAAGTATCACCAGGTTGTCACCTGACTGCTATGTAGAGTTCATGATCAAGTGGGTTTTCGTAACCACCCTTTCTCCAAGAATCTATGTCGGATATCCTGAGCTAGTTGGTTAAGCTAAACAACAACTTGGAGAGTTGGAAGATAAAAGCTTGTCTGACTTAGTTCATTTTAGGGATATCTTGTATGTGTGTTGAAGAAATATGGTATTTTCATCGATTGACCCTCGTGATCAGTTAATGGACCTATCATCTTATCCAATCTTTGATTTGAGTATGGGCTATCCTCAAATCAAATCAGAACCAACGATATTTGTAATGTTGTCATACTCGTAGTTGTTTCCTTGAGCATACTCCATTATATCTTTCGGGTCTGTCCAATGCTATCACCTTTTTCACATAGTTATGGAATTCCATTTTTATGGAAACCTGGATGAATTGTTGTTGAGTCCATCGACAACATCCTTATTCTCTCCATCATTTTGTTGAACATTAAGCTAGTGTTGGAAACTTTTGAAAGCATTCTTCATGCTAGCTCATGAAGCATATGCCTGGATAGAAGAAGTGACTTCCCCTAGTTCATGTGCATTTGACGTAAGTTGCCGCCGTGAATTCGAGAAAGCTTGTTTTTGCTTCCTCTGGAATCGTCCGAAGTTAGTCACGGACGTATGAAGTACTCTATGGTTTGATAGGTTGGCCGCCTCCATTCTATATGTGTTTCCTAGCACACCAAGCCACTGACTGATTTGTTCAAGGAGAAGGAGTTCCTTCATAAGAGCTAATCCGGACTTATGTAAGGACATCGATATCCTTGTTGATGGTTCCCAACCAGAACTCGGTAGTGTTTCGTTGTAAGACTACTATGTGGGCATGCTTGTCTGGGATAGAGTGTCACATGTTTGTATCAGAACCAGCTCAAGTTTTGGAGCTTACTACCGTAGTTCATTCCCCGAGAATCTCGCAACGTCATCTCGTCGAATTGTGTTGCAAACTTTCTTTTTTCTTTCTAGACTCGATGAGTCTAGAATGTTCTGACCCCAACCAAATCTGAATCTCAGGCAGATAGGATGGTTGGAACGTCTCCCAAGAACTATAATATTGGTCTCTCTGTAACCGGTAAAGTGGATGTCGTGGCCAACACACCCAGCCGAAGACCCATTGTTGTACTATCCTGAATGAGAAAGTTGGCCACCTCCCCATAAGGATTTCGTAGGATTTACTCCAGTAGTTGTTCCTTATGGATTCTCGTGCTCCCGAAGTCCGACTTTTACTTGATGTTCTTGATACCAAACAATTTTAATAAATGGGTTACACTAGCACATCAAGGGGAACATTAGAAGCGGAGTGCTAAATGTCTCTCGATCGATCATCCAGATTTGGTCCCCTTGGCCTCACTAAGGTGAAATCTGAGAAAGTGTTATCTTCCTTTGCATCTGCATCGTCCATCACTATTCATCATGGTAGTATGTTGTGTTGTCAGGATCCCTGACACGGATATTGGTAAAATCTTGATGAATATGGAAATGCTCAAGTTCTTGAGAGCATGCACAAGCACTAGGGTTTTATCATTGGCATTAATTGAGATTTGCTCCCAATTTTCTTCGGTTATGCTGTAACCATTCAAATAGTGGAATCACTCTCTACTGTTGAGTTTCTCCCCAGTTACTAGAATCATTCCCAGTATTTGCATTTTGTTCCCAGCTTGCACCGTCATTGTGCCATCCTACTATGGACTACCCTTTTCAGAAATTACTGATCAGGATCATCTTCAAAGTGGTCCTACCACAGGTTCCATCCATTCCTGATGATAAGCAAAATCATCCCTTGCGTTGTCTTCAACAAGGTAGTCCACATCATCCATTCTAATCTGGATATGCCATTCCTCCATACTCTACCAAACGATTGTTGGTGAATTGCCTTAGGCTGGTATAAAGAGTCTCAATGACCCCTATATCAAAAGTAATTCTTTTTGCCACTTAAGGTAATAGTTCTACGAGCCACCTCCTCCAAAATGTCTCGCTTTGGTATCATGAAAACTCATTTCGATCTCCAAAAAGATTGGTCCTTCTAGAGTTTTCCCTTTCCTCTCATTGTCATGTTGGTTGGAGTTCTCAGAGCAAGACATCAAGACAAAGATGGTGATCGAATCAACATTCTTATGAAGTGCCAGTTGGATTAGGAAGATCATGTTAGTTTGAGCCCCCTTCCATCTTGGCCTACGCTTGAATCTGGGGACAAGATTCTTGTTTAGTGGGGGTGAGTTGTCACATCCCTAGCTCTGGTAATGTCTAGTGCTAGCATCTGGTGTTGCATCATGTTTACTTTTCACAGAAAGTTGAAATGGGGATGGCAGAAACCCCCAACACCACTTAATCCAACTAGGGTTTACTAAAATCGTTTCCAATGAACCTGAAATGTCCTTCTAAAATGTTCATCATTTTTGCCTTGGTCTAGAACCTCTCACAAAAATGGTGCACACTTTTCTAGGACAGCATTAGGTCACTGGATTAAATCATATGTTATTTGCATTTGAAATTTAAATGATATAAAATTTTAAATGTCCAAATAATCATAAACTTAAATGCTTGCTATTGGATATTTTCCAAACAGTGGGCTTGAGCAAGTTTCATGATTTTTGGAAGTGCCTAAGTATTTTTAGAAAAGCCACAAATTTACAGAAGAAAAAGAAAAACAGAAAATAAATGGAAACGAACAGAAACTCACATGGGCCAACTTACCTGTGCAGCCCACCAGAGCTAGCCCAGCAGCAGCCCAGCCAACCTCTGCCTCCTCCCATGTCGTCTTCCTCCTCTGCCAGGAGGATGAGCGCGTGCCCGACGCGCGCGCACACGCGCCCCGGCCACCTCCTCCCTTCCAGCCTACCTAGCTCCCCCTCGTCACGCCTAGACGATGCCAGCGCACCGCCTGGACGCCCTGGACTCCTCTCTCTCTCCCCCGAACGCTCCCCCTCCTCTGTTCTCTCCATCGAGCGCAGCTGTTGCCACCGCTCGCTGCTGCCACAGCCACCGCCTCCCACTCGACTCGCCGACGTGTCCATGGCCATCGCCTCATCGCCACACACCCTCTTCACTGAGTCAAGCAACGCCGGACGCCCCCCAATGCCGCCGACACCGTCGTCTTCAACCTTCTGCCCCCCCAGATCGCTGGAGATGCCCCGTCGTTGTCTGTGCCTCCCCGAGAGCCTCCCCAAGCTCGCCGTTCGCTCCCCTGCACTCTCGTGTACCGTAGTCACCGCACCTTGCTCGTCCGCACGTACTGCCGCCTGTGCTCGCCGCCGACGTGTCTCCGGCCACCTAGCGGTCTGTCTATCATGCTCAGCTCCTTCCCCGCACCGTGTAGAGCACGTAGGTGCCCCGCACGAGCTACCCCGCCCACCGTAGCATCAACCCTGAGCTCGCCCAAGCTCCGGCGACCGCCAAGGTTGACGCTGGCGACGACTCCGGCCATCCCAGGCCCTATCACTGCCACCACTCAACACAGACGAGTGTCCGCATGACGTAGATGCCCTCCGCCGATCATTTGGTCACCGAAGGAGGAATTCTGAGTCCCTCCGTCGTCTCTGGCCTCGCCGACAATGAGCCGCGGATCAACTCCGGTGAGTTGACCCGGGGTTTGACCCCTGTTTGACCTCCCCAGTGTCGGTGACGTGTGGGCCCGACCCTGTTAACCTTTTGGTTAAGTTAGTAACTAGTCTTAGTTAAGCTACTGACTCACTGACATGTGGGCCCAGGCCCTAATTAACATAGGTTAGTATTTAACCTAACACTAACTAAATCTGTTAGCTAGTTGTGTCACTAACCAGTGGGCCCCACATGCCAGGTTTTACCTGGACCCAGTCTATTGACCTGCTGACGCCATAACGACGTTATGCTGACGCAATAAGTCATTTTCTGGATTAAACTTAATTCAGGAAATTGCAGAAAATATCCAAAATTTCTAAAATTCATAGAAAATAATCTATAACTCAGAATGAAATAGTTCATATATGAAAAATGATCAGAAAAATCCAATCTATCCATCTGTACTAGTTTCATGCATGATAAAGGAACTTAACCTTTCTGTTTAGATCAAAACATGATAATGCACTTAATAAGCTTATAGTTTGAATTTGAACTTGAACCTTGGGTTCAAAATAACTCAAACCCTTCTGGTTTATGTTGCATTAGCTCAAATCAGAGCATATTGCCATGTCATGATCATGCATCATATTGTGCATTGCATTGATTGTGTTCTTCCTTGTTTGCCGGTGTTTGTCCCCTCTCGATAGACGTGGTTCTGACGATGAGATCGATGACACCGATGAAGAACTATACTATCTTCAGAACTGCCAGGCAAGCAAAACCCCCTTGTTCATTCCAATACAATCCCACGCTCTTGCTCCTGCTTTCTTTTATTGCATTTAGGACAACAACGATTCATCTATTACTTGCTGCGATAGTTGAACCCCCTTTTCCTCTGCATGACCTGTCATTGCCACAGTAAATAGATGAAACCCACTAGCATGAGTATGAGTTGTTTGAGCCCTGTTGTGCCTACTCATTCATGCATTTTTGTCATGCCTGCTACTGCTTAGAGTTGAGTCAGGTCCGATTCATCGGGGATGAATGGGAATGGTGATGAACATGTCCTACTGTGTGTGAGCTAAGTGTGTGAACACGATTAGGTAAAGGTAGCGGTGAGAGGCCATGTAGGAGTACATGGTGGGTTGTCTCATGGAAGCCGTCCTCAGGAACTGAGCTTTGTGTTTGTGATCCATGAACAGCTACTACCACACGTTGGGCCCTGAAATATGACCCCGCTCGACTTATTAACCGCCCCTATCCTCTGTCCAGGAGTTGCAAGTAGTTTTTGGTGTTTGTAGTTGCCGCAGGCCGTGCGTAGCGCTGACCCGAGGGGTAGGCTATGATGCGGTAGGCACATGGCCGGGTATGCCGGGCGCCCGTTTGGTGTCGCAGAACCCTGTACACATCATTCGGGGCCGTATGTGGAAATCTCGGCTAGACTCCCTGCAGATGGAACCTGAATAGGCAACAAACCTGGACTAGAGACTTGTGTGGTTAGTCAGGTCGTGGTCTACACCCACATCGGCTTTCGCTTGAAGTCTGTCGAGCACATGTCGTGTGCAGACGCTAAGAGGTGGAAACATGTGTGAAGAAGTACACCCTTGCAGGGTTATAAATGAACTATTTGAATAGCCGCGTCCATGGTAAAGGACCTCTGGGTTGCCTACACAATTCATAGACAAGTGAAAGTGGATACTCTAAAATACGCAAGATAAGCATGAGTGCTATGGATGGCGTTCTCGCAGGGAGATGGGAGTGGATCCATAGTGGTGTATTGATATGGTGAATATGTGGACTTGTGTGCGCCACCTCAAAGGAGTTACTTGCAGTCGTAGTTTAGGATAGCCACCGACTCAAAGTTGGCTTGCTGCAGTTAAACGTCACCATGTGTAGATAGTTCTGTTGTAAGTCTTGCTGGGTACATTTGTACTCACGTTTGTTTAATTTATGTTTTTTAGAGAGACTCCAGTCTCACTAGTAGTTCCGCATGGACTTCGACGTTTAGCTTCTCACCTCAGCTACGATCTTGTGCCCTTGGAAGGATCTGGTAGATAGTCAGGATTCTCAGCCGTTTTCAATTGTAGTTTTCTATACTCGGACATGTTAAGCTTCCGCATGTGCTTTTGGTTTGTATGCTCTGAATGTTGGGTCATGATACCCATGATTGTAATACTTGGCTCGTTGGAGTCTATTGAATAAATACTTGTGTTGTAGAGTCATGTTGTGATGCCATGTTGTATTTGCACATATCGAGCATATTGTGTGTATGATTATTTAACTACTTGGTACGTGTGGGATCTGACAACCTAGTTGTTTATTCTTGGTTGCCTTTATCGGTGTCAAAACCGGCGGATCTCGGGGAGGGGGTCCAGAACTGTGCGTCAAAGGCTAATGGTAACAGGAGGCGGGGGACACGATGTTTACCAAGGTTCGGGCCCTCTCTATGGAGGTAATACCCTACTTCCTGCTTGATTGATCTTGATGATATGAGTATTACAAGAGTTGATCTACCACGAGATTGTAGAGGCTATACCCTAGAAGCTAGCCTATGATTATGATTGTTGTTGTCCTACGGACAAAACCCTCCGGTTTATATAGACACCGGAGGGGGCTAGGGTTACACAGAGTCGGTTACAGAGAAGGGAATCTACATATACGAATTGCCAAGCTTGCCTTCCATGCAAAGGAGAGTCCCACCCGGACATGAGATGAAGTCTTCAATCTTGTATCTTCATAGTCCAACAGTCCGGCATAAGCATATAGTCCGGCTGTCCGAGGACCCCCTAATCCAGGACTCCCTCAGCAGTCCCTGATCCAGGCTTCAATAACGATGAGTCCGGCGCGTAGATTATCTTGAACACAAGAATCTTGAACACAAGAATCATGTCCGACTCTGCAAAACAAATTCCACATACCACCGTAGAGAGTACAATATTCCACGAGTCTAATGCGCTGACAACTTTTCCATAGCGTGACATCACGCCGTGGCCCGGTCATTATTCGAACCATTTTCTCAACCTGCCACTATGCGCTTCGTGAGGCGGTTTCATTGGCACGTCTTGTCGAAGCAGAGATCGTGTCCCCTTATCACGGGATTCTCATCAATACGGGCGTGGGTAACCCAACGCTCCATTAGTATGACTCCTTGGATTAGGCAAGTTCTAAATGGCCGCGCGGAGGATGCTTGACATTTATCACCTTTATAAAGAGGTCAAGACATGTCCTTTTCTTTCCACGCTTGATCCCTCCCTTCCCCCACCTCGAGTTCCAATACTCAAGGCTCAGTCCAAGCGCTTCGGACCTCCAACCATGTTCGGATCCAGCCTTCAAGGCCGGTGGATGGCCTCTTCTATCACAGAGGAGGACATCACGAAGCTTAGGGAGGCTAGGTACTTGACCGTCGAAATCCTTCACAGGCTTCCTGCTCAAGGGCAGGTTATCCCTACTCCCAAACCCAACGAGAGTGTCGTATTCATCTCCCACTTCCTTCGAGGGCCAGGCTTCAGTCTTCATCCCTTTGTTAGAGGGCTCATGTTCTATTATGGGCTAGATTTTCATGATCTAGCTCCAGATTCCTTCCTTCACATCTCAACGTTCATCATTGTGTGTGAGGCCTTCCTCCGCATTACCCCATACTTCGGCTTATTGCTCAAGACCTTCAATGTGAAGCCGAAGATAATCGACCGGCAACACGCGGAGTGCGGAGGCGCTATAATAAGCAAAGGTGCCGATGTTTTATGGCCAAAGGGTTCCTTCTTGGAAGTTTCTGACCTATGGCAACGGGAGTGGTTTTATATCACATCACCCGAGGTAGAAAGTGGGCGGCCACCACTGCCTTCCGCTCCGCTCCTCCGCCACAGCTTGCATCATGGGTCAACAAGGGGCTGGACTGGGGATCGGTTGATGACGTGCGGACATTGCAAAGCCGCATTCAGGATCTCATCAAGAAGGACATTAGTCTTGTCAAAGTAATCCAAGTAATGCTAGTTCGTTGGGTCCTGCCATGCCAACATCGACCTCTCTGTCTGTGGGAGTTCAACCCAGAAGGAACGCAAACAGTTCAGCACTTCTTCGGCATGATGCTCGAAGGGATGCATCAATTATTCTTCGGATCATGAATAAAGTGTCCAGACACAATAGAGGATGCAGGCCTCGATTGCAACCATCCAGATACCCAAGTAAGTAATTCCACAACCAAACATTCTATCATTATATTTGTCACAACATTATCCTGAAAAACCATCCTCGGCCAAGGCTGGATAAGAAAGGCGAAGAGGATTAGGTGTTCGGCCCCTCTTCCCGAAGATTCAGCGGATCCTGTATTAACCAGGATGCTAGCTCATGCACCTTATCAAGTGCCATCAAGGAAGGACAAGGAGAGGAATGGGGAAGCTGAAAGCGGACTTCACGCTGGAGTTACGTTACACATCATAACTGGGGAAATTGGTAATCCCGTGTCAAAGGATGAACAAGGAGAAGAATCTAGTATCCCCTCCCCCACGGGAAGAAAAGGGCCGCTCCCGAAGACTTGGAAGCAGAGGTCTCCAAACAAGGGAAGAAACCTTTATCAGGGGGCCCTGCCCCGGAGGGCAACATTGCTGCACAACACCCACAGGGGGGCCAGCCATTAACCGAGACGTAAGCGAACAAAGGTGCTTTGTAAGCATACCCCGTTCTTTTCCTGAGAATAACGACTGAGACATATGCTTTGCAGTTCGGCCTATAGCCTCCCTCAACAATCTTCGTCCTTGGGGGATCTTCTTCCGAAGATGATGGAGAGTGAAACGCCTCCTCCTACTTCTCCGCCTCATAAGGCGGACGACCCTGAGGTAAGGTGGACGACCCTGAGGTGTCGTCCCGGAGGATCTCTCCCGATCCGCAAAGGCCAGAAGGTAACTCTTCGGCCGCCCGAGGTCTGGGGTGTTCGGCTCCTAGAGAGACCAATAGAAAAAGCCTCGGACTGTCCGATATATAGCCGGACACATTGACGGGTCTTCTGCGGCAAGCGCCTATCTCAGAGGCACACCGTACCTTAATGAGTATGGTGGTTGAGAAGATTTCGTCCGTAAAAGGTGGGTTGAATGAAGCTTTTACGAGCCTGCTAAGAGGCTTTGAGGTACGCAATGTGATATTTTTTGATTGTACCATAAATGCAAGGTGCACTTTGTATAGATAGTAGCCCCTGAGACTCTGGTTGCCATCCGAACGGGGAGATCAGAGGATCAAAAATAGAAATAATCCCAGGTAACGATTTTGCCAATTTTGTACACAGGTGGCTGCAGCCTCGGCAGCTGCCTGGGATGCCGAATTTGCCAAACTGAAGCGGCAACTTGATGTGGCGGATGAAGACATCACGCTTGTGAACAAGCGGCTTGACGAGGCACAGGGTATGTATATTTGGGTGGTCAACGAATATTAATATGAGCATGATGATGGGATTTATAATATGCTTTGACTGCAGATGGTGCTGCCGCCGTGGAGACCCTTCGGGCTGAGCTTTCCCATGCCAAGGAGCAAGCCAGGAGAAGCAATACGGCTGCCGAGAAGGCAACTGATGAATTAAAAACCGAACAGGCTGCTCATCGCCAAAGTGAGGATAGAATGGACAACATGGCTCTTGAGCTACAGAATGCCGCTTGCCGATATGAGCTTCTCAAAAGGGAAAACAAAGCGAAAGCGGCTGACCTAGAAAATGCCTTACAGGCAGTGAAGGAAACTCACTCTGAGATCAGAGCGGCTCGGGAGGAGCTTCGACAGCCGGTGAGATTGCGGCTGGGAAGCCCTTTTTATTGCAAACTCAATTCGGCGATCTGAAGTATGCCCCTCTTGATCAATTGTGGAGTTCTCCAGACCCATACTTGGATTTGTCAAAGAGTGTTGCCGATGTGACATAGTATTTCCGAGATCAAGAAGATCATGAAGCGGAAAGATTGTTCTGGTCGCAGTTCAGTACTCCAAGGCATCCGCTGCTGTTGATCGAGCAAATGGCCGAACGGGCCGAGCTCCATAGGTTATTTGGGCTTGCCATGAAGGCTGTCGTGGATTGCCTGTGGCCAGAGGAACCAAGTCCGGATAGTTATGTTGGTTTGGTGCAACAATTTATTCGTGTTGTGCCGCATATCGATGATGTCAAGCGGTCAGCATGCATAGAGGGTGTGCAGATGGCCATTGCCCGTGTTAAGACATACTGGGCGAGGATGGAGGCCACCGATAATGCAACCAGGGGTCCACCCGGGGGCCAGGACTCGCCCGAGCACTATTTTGAAGAAGTCTTAGAAGGTGCCCGTTTAATAGAGGCTCAGTGCTCAAAGAGTATCATGTTCGAATGACATGTATCTTGTAGTAAAAACAATGCTTTTGATAATAAAGGCTATATTTATACCTTTGCCCGTGAAGTATTGTAGTGCCTCCTGTGCGGCCGTTTATGTATATATGTATATAACCTAAAAGTTTACAGTCGTCGGCTTCAGCCCCCTCGCGTATAACGTGGGGGTGTTCGGTAAAAGCGTGTAATCACACTTGATCCAATGTCTTGGTCCGTTAAGGTGGTGGTAGCGCGGCAAACGAGGCAATCGAACTATATAGCTTTAACACTTTCACTTATAGGAGTTTGATGGTGGGGCTACTATATAGCCCCTGGTATGTCCGCATTTATCCGAATACCACTACAAAAAATACACTTCCGTGATGATACGTGTTTGTCATAGTAGGTCGCGTTTCTCGTCATGCATGTACATCCATGACAAATTTATGACAGAATCTAGATAGTCATACCTGTGCTGTCGTAGAAGTGTTCGATGACATTACCAAAATTATCATCACGGAAGTGTCCACTTCCATGACGATAAATCGTGCGTCACAGAAGTGCTTTCGTCAAGGGTGACCAACACGTGGCATCCACCATAACGGAACGCCGTTAAGCTATCGGGTCGAGTTTTTGATCCGATAACCCGTTAACAGCCCCAACCAATGGGGATTTTCCATGTGTAAAATCATCATTGGCTGGAGGAAACACGTGTCGGCTCATCGTTGGGACATATCTCATCCACTCATTGGACAGAAGGCGCCTATGATACGTCGACACGTGGCACGACCAATCAAGTTTAAATGGGCCGGCCCAACTAAAGGCCCACAAGATTTTGCAGCCCATAATGGGCCGGCCCAGTTATAGGCCCACGAGATTTTGCGGACTATAATGGGCTGGCCCGGCTAAAGGCCCACAAGATTTTGTGGGCATAATAGGGCAGCCCAGGTAAAGGCCCACAAGATTTTTGTGTGCCATAATGGGCCGGCCCAGGTAAAGGCCCACAAAATTCTTGCGGATCATAATGGGCCGGCCCAGCTAAAGGCCCATGAGATTTCGCCTACATTAATGGGCCGGCCCAGTTGTAGGCCCACAAGATTTTGAGGACCCTAGTAGGTCGGCCCATTAACTGGCTGCCATGTTTTGGGCCAAATGCCGGCCCATAATTGATCCGGTCCATTAATGGCCTGCCACGTTCCGGGCCTAATAATGGCTCATAGAAGATCCGGCCCATTAAAAGCCTCCGACTTTGTGGGCCAAATCATGGCCCAGATCAGGTCCGACCCTTTAAGAGGCTTTGGGCTCAATTATGGCCCATATCAGATTCGGCCCGTTGACTGGACGCTATGCTTTTGGGCCCACTTGCTAAAGGCCCATTTAGTAATTCGGCCTGATATTAGTTTCGGCCTGTTAAGGGCCCATTTAACATTATGGCCCTATATTAATTTTGGCCTGTTAAAAGCCCGTCATATAGTTGGGCCTAACTACGGCCAGGTTTGCATCCGGCCTGCTCGCAGCCGATATCTGATTGGGCCAAACAAGGACCGAGACAACTTTATCCTGTTAAAAGCCCGTGAATTGATTCGCACAATCATGGGCCGGGGTCCATTTCGGGCTGTAGCCGGCCCGTGAGCTATTCGGCACGTTTCAGGCCCAGCCTACTTCTCAGCCTCCTAAAAGCCCATTGAGTTTTCTTGCGAAAAGAGGGTCGGGGGTTACTCGGCCTATTAAAGGCCCGAATCTACTAGTGGGCCAGTTTGACGGGGCCCATGATGCAGATCATACATCGTGATTGCATGACAGCCCGATTATGTACCGTAATTTTACAGTTTGGTCTGTTAACTGCGAAGACAGGATATATATACAGTAAAATAACTGCAGCATCGTGAATAAGAAAAAACCTAGACTATACAATGAAGAAATTACGGCACATTACATCCACTGGGCATCAAAGTTCGCCACTATGATAATAAAGCACAAGCAGACAGCAGATTACATACACTGGGCATCAAAGATCGCCACAAGTGCAAATAAACACGCCGACAAAATAATATACAAAATCGACAGCACTTCAGTAGAGTTCAAGAAAGGTTAGCCCTGCTGGGGAGCTGCAGCGCAAGCAGCTGAGCAAGATGATCAGAATGCGCTTGTTCAACACTTATATCTTCATCACTCTGAAAGATAAACAAGAAGACAGATGACAGGTTTTGCACATAAAAGTATCAGTGCTAACAATTCATCACATTTCTTACTAACGAATAAAGTGACATAGTTTAAAATTGCATTAACACAATATGGTATTGTTCAGGTCAAGGCATGGCAGGAATTGACATTGTGAAGGAGTTGGCAGCTTCACGACACCACTGGATTACATATCAAGAACTCATAAGTATCAATCATTAGTGTGCTATCAATTTATCCCATTTTAGATTGGCAAATAAAGAGGCGGTTTAAATAATAGTAGAATGATATGACATTGTTCATAGTTAAGACATTGCAGAATATGACATTGTGCTGTAGTGGGTAGGTTCACCACACCACTGGATTACGGATGAAGAACAGAAGCATACATGCAGTGCAAAGGAAGATCACTTGCTCTGTATAGTTTAATTTACATGGTATGAAGAAGGAACTTGGTTGTACAACTGAAAACTTAAATTGAGAAGGACAAACTTTTGTTTATGAACTACATAATAAACTTTAAACATGCAATTTGATGCAAACACCAAAAATAAACAGCTGTTGCAGTCAAGCCTAACCAAATATACACAACAAAGTATGAAGGCTTGAGAAGGACAAACTTACATTACTGGTGAAGACAGGCTCTATAAAACCCTTGTCCATGCTGATGGGGGGGGGGGCAATTCAAGAAGTTTAGCACAGAATGTTCTTCATAAGCATTGCCTTTATTCTACATTTTGTTAAGAGTAAATATAGATGTGATAATATACGAAAAAATGGAGAATATTTAAGATAAGATGAAGAGTGATGCTACATAACCAAGTATCTATAAATGTATGTGCAGCGATATAGGAAAAAGGCACAGCCAAGAGCAATGCACAACTAAACTTCTTCAGTACCAACCTTATGGTAAGAGTAAATATAGATCTGATGTGTAGAAAATGGAGGGCAAAGGAAAATAAGCTACAGAGTGATGGTACATGAACAACTACCTGTCAATATAAGTACACTGATAAAGGACAACATGTACTTACAAGAACAATGCAGAGCTAAATAAAATCATTGGCATTGGATATATTCTACACTAATGTAACCATTCATACAGATCAGATAATTTGGAGCGAACAATTGATAAGCAAGCTATCATGCATACTGCTGTCACATAATGAACTAGGTATGTATGCAAGTACAGTGATACAGGACAACATGCACTAACAATAGCAAAGCAGCGGGCAACATATTTGCGATATCCTGTCGTTCTTTTCAAACCGGAATTCTTCTTCGAGATGATTTCCTGCAAAAAAGATCCGTAAGGCACATGCGGAAAAGTAGAAGTTCAAATTGTCATGTGATTTCATTGACAGTACCTCATCCTGGGAACAAGACCAGTGCATAACAAGGTTTTTCCATTCAATGTCTTCTAAATTTAGCATAGGAGACTTCACCAGAAATTTGTTTATAGACTTGCCATCAAAGTGTGATTTCCTCAGGTAACACCGATACTGCTGCAATGCTTCCTTGAAAAGCACAAGCAAGCTTTGCTCATCATGACTATCCAGATTGACCCTCACCTAGTTACAACAATCTAATGTAAATCATTGATGTGTTCGATCAGCAGAAAGCAGGAAAATAATAACCATGAATAATAGCACTTACACGTAAGTTGGACAGGAAGATGTGAAAATGGTGTTTGTCTTCACTATAATCTTCCCATGATGGGAATATATGCACGTAGTCCCTAACAACATTGAAAGCATTGTCTTTTAAACTGGGAATAAATGGAATGGGGTTCCAATCTGTAGGAATTTACCGTCTCTGCAGTTGGGATAGGTCTTCGGCTGGTGGACTTGCTGTACTTTTTGCTGGAGTGGGATTTTTCTGTGGTACGATTGGTGCTATGGCAAATGAAATCGGTATACCTTTTGCTCAAGTGCAGGTCCTGTGTGGTGGGGCTAGTGGTGTGGCCAGTGAAGTATGGGTACAGTCTGCTGGAGTCGGTCCTATGTTTTGTGTCACTGGTTGTACAGCCAATATAAGTGGGGCGCTGTCTGATTTCTCCGGCACCACCACGTTTTTCAAGGACTTTGTTGGTGCTCCTTCAGGTTCAGCAATCACCCTCTTCCTTTTTGATGTCTGATGCACAAGAACAACATTTGAGTGGAAAAAGATGGTATGGCGACAGATGGAATATGTATTTATAATGGATGGGCATGGCATCTCGAGTTATATGATGAGTAAACTAAGCATATGGTGGTGCAACAAAGTAGAAGAAATGCAAGACAACATATGCAAGATACGCACAATCAATAAAACCTTGCCAAATTAGAACAGGCACCTTGATGGGTGAACAGGACAGGCCATCTGCCTTTGACTCCTCGAGGTTAGAATAGTCATTAGAATGATATTCTGAACAAGAATCAACAGGTGGGGAGCGTACGAGTTTCATTGCTTCCAGAATGGCACTCAATGCCTTGGTGCCAATTTTGTAAGTCATTGCAGTGTTCCACAATATTCTTCTGATGCGCGGATTCTGATATTCACTGTAATTGCGTATAATATCTGAGAACCATGAAAACATAAATAGTTGTGAGATTATCTTTGTAATTCAAATGATATTCTAATATAGGGGCGCCCCTGTAAACACTTATGTGCTATCACTGGATTCTGATGAGAGAGCTCATATGTGCTGTAATATCCTGCGTGCATTTATATAATCTAGCACAAGTACACAAAAAAATATGCTCCAGAAGTAAGGATAGCTGCCAGATGATAGGTTCATAATATACTGTATAGATAGTTTATTGCCAAACCATGATAACAAGAGCACACAGCAACTAGGCAGATCATAGTGTACATAATAGGGGTACACCATAACCACGATATATAAATCGGGAAAGTGGAACTGGCTTGAAAATACGGTGTTGTATTGCCGCTAGTAATTGAAAGCCTATCGATCACGTACAGGCCAGCACTATCGAACATGGTAAAGAAGAGCAAGCAGATTTTGGATAATAAAATGTTGGTTGCGCAGTGCCCACACATGATGAACCAGAGCACATTAAGAATGCAACTCCCAGCTGTCTCTCGACCATTTCAGGCGGTTGGATGAAGATCCTACGTCTCCTAACCCTTCTTCTTCCTCGTCTCTGATTCTTCCCATACAGAACACCACACGGGCCGCCGGCCGGACCACCGGCCCCCACCGCCTGTGTTCCTCCGCCACCCCCACCCCCCACCCGCGTCGAGTTTTCTTCGTTCGGTGAGGCCCCACAACTACCCGAGCCCCTTGGATCGCACCGGCGAACTCCGGCGAGCTCTGAAAAATCGACTGACCAAATTTTGAAATTTAGTCTACTGTGATTTAACTAGTGCGGAATTGTCAGGACCCCGACTCGATGTCACATCGATCTAGCCTCTAACACCTCATATCACTTTGCGGCCTCACGCACGGTATCCCCACGGGTGTCGCCTTACCTTTGCCCGGGACCGTTTGCGCCTTTTGGCTCACGTATATGATAGTGTCGCTAGCATCCATATGATAAGGAGCCCGGGCTGACATGACTAGTCGTAAACCCAAAGTGGCACAGACTTACAGGGACAGGCATCCATGACCCAGCTTCGAACGTGTCGGTCATCAGCAAGTGGGTCCGGGCTGTAGCACTGGGCTAGCAGGACTCCGGTAAACCGGGCTGTAGCGGGCTAACAGGACTCCGGTACTCAATGCGTGACATTTCCCCGAAGGGACAGACACCGGAACAAAAAAGGACACATGCCGGCCAGCCTAAGTGTTCCAGAGCAGTATCAAGCTACCATGGCTCAGCGGTAACACTAGGAGACATTTCCCGGTAAGAGAGGCTACTAAAGATAAACAACTAGATAGTCAGATCCCACACATACCAAGCATTTCAATAACATACACACAGTATGCTCGATATGTGCAAATACAATATGGCATCACAACATGACTCTACGACACAAGTACTTTATTTAAGGCTCAGAGAGCCATACATAACATACACATAGGTACGGGTCACACGACCCAACATTCAAGTCATACAGTCATACAAACCAGCAGCGGAAGTAGCTTGTCTGAGTACAGACAACTAGTAAAACAAAAAGAGGCTTGGGAAGCCTAGCGATACTACGTGGTCCTTCACAAGCTCAGGATCACCACCTGGGCCTTAGCCTACTCATTGATGTCAGCGTCTACGAAGAACCCATCAGAAGGGGTTGCAGCGTCTTCTGTAAAAATGTAAATTATAGCAACATGAGTACAATGGTACTCAGCAAGACTTACATCAGATCCTACATACATGCACATTATCAAGAAGGGTTGGTGGAGTTGTTGCAGCAAGCCAGCTTTGACTCTTGGCTAGGCTATCCTACGAGACTCCAACTTGAAATGGTTTTGCGCACACGAGTCCACTACTCACCACTTCAATACACTACCGAGGATCCACCTCCGTCTTCCTACGGAAAAGCCATCCTCGGCACTCACACTTATCTTGAGGCTTTTAGTAGTTTCCATTTACTTGTCTATGAACTGTATAGGCAACCAAGTAGTCCTTTACCGTGGACGCGGCTATTCGAATAGATCATGTTAACCCTGCAGGGGTGTATTTCTTCATACATGTTTCCACCACTTAGCGTCTGCACACGACATGTGCTCAGCAGACTTCAAGCGAAAGCCGACGTGGGTGTAGACCACGACCTACCTAAACACCTAAGTCTCTAGTCCAGGTTTATCGCCTATTCGGGTTCCATCCATGAGGAGACCCGGCCGAGGTTTCGCTCACAGCCCCAAACGATGTGAACAGGGTTCCCGAGATACCTAACGGGTATTCGGTACACCATGCCACGTACCTACCGCATCACAGCACACCCCTACGGTCAGCGCTGTCCACGGCCTCCAGTAGGCTACAAACACCAGAAACTACTTGCAACTCCTGGACAGAGAACTAGGGTGGATAAGAAGACGAGCGGGGTCATATTTCAGGGCCCAATGCATGGTAGTAGCTGTATCTTAAATCACACATACAGATCTCAGTGCTTAAGGTCGGCTTCAATGAAACAACCCACCATGTACTCCTACATGGCCTCTCATCGATACCTTTACCAAATCGTGTTCACCACACCACTCTCATTACCGACATAATCATTTCACTCTAGCCCATCACCCAGATGAACCAGACCTGACACGACCCTAAGCATAGCAGGCATAGCAAGGTAGGAACAACACATACATATGGCTCAAACAACTCCTACACATGCTAGTGGGTTTCATCTAGTTACTGTGGCAATGACAGGTCATGCAGAGGAAGTGGGTTCAACTACCGTAACACACAGCAGTTTGAACGCATTGTCTTAATGCAGTAAAAGAGAGCAGGAGCGAGAACATGGGATTGTTTCGATATGATCAAATGGTTGGTTGCTTGCCTGATGGTTCGATGCACTGCTACGGTTCTTCGTTAGGGTAATCACAGTACTCCTCGGAGGCAGTACCTGCGGCAAAGAACACCGATACACAACCATCACCAAACAATGTGCAACAATATGATGCATGCATGAAACATGGCAATATGAGTGTATTGGGCTAATGCAACTAAGACCAGAAGGGTTTGAACCAATTTGAACCAAAGATTCAAATTTCAAACTCATACATGGCCCTTTAAAGTGTTTTACCTAGTTCTGCATTAAACATCAAGTTAACTTGTTTAATCATGCATGAAAATAGTACAGATGGATGGATTGGATTTTTATGATCATTTTTCATATATAATTTGTCTGATTTGGAGTTACAGATTAAAAGTTATGAATTTTTGAAATTTAAACTATATTCTGGAATTTCCTATATTAGATTAAATCCAGAAAATCAATTACTGCATCAGCCTGACGTCAGTGTGACATCAGCAGGTCAACGGGACACGGTCCGGGTCAAACCTGACAGTGGGTCCCGCGTGTCAGTGTGATTAATTAAACTAAAATTAATTTAAACTAATCCTAATTAGTTAACAGGGCTGGGCCCCACCTGTCATTGACTCAGGGGAGTCAACCAGGGCCCACCAGTGGTCAAACCCGGGTCGGCTGCACCGGCGTTTAGCCGCCGGCGAGCCCGACGCGGCGGCGGAAGTGGTTTTTGTCGTTCCGGCAACCAAACGAGCCGCAGAGGCCACCGGAGAGGAGCTGAGGACGAACCGCAGCTCTTGGTGGAGTCCGTTGGGGTCGGGGTGGCCGGAGTTGGCGCCGGCGACGACTTTGGCGGCCACCAGAGTTCGGCCGAAGTCGAACTTGACGCAAGAGGGGTCGGTGAGGTGCGGGGAGTAGCTAGTTAGGTGCTACGTGACGCGGTGAGCATGATGGAAACCGTGGAGTGGCCGGAAGATGACCGGGAGCACGTCGGCGACGAGCTCCACGGTGGTGGGTGCGGTTGAGCTCCGGGAGGTCGCTACACGGCTCGGGAACGAGAGAGGGAGGGTAGGAGGGGTAGCTAGGCTCACAGCGCACCCGTAGAGGCCACCGGCGGGGTCAGGGACGAGCTGAGGCGGCGACGGTGTTGAAGGGGATCTCCGGCGACGGCGGTTCGGCCGAGGTCGTTGCGGTGGACTCGGGCGTTGCGAGCGCTCGGGGCTCGGCTTGCTCGATGAAGTGGATAGCGGCGGAGCTCTTGGACACGACGAGAGGACGCACGGGCGGCGGGGAGCGCGGCTACGACGTAGGCACGACGGCGGTAGCGTCGGCCATGGCTAGGGGGCTCGAGGGGGAGGAGCTGGAGAGGAGAGGGGGTGTCTGGGGGGTTCGGGGAAGAGAGGGGGAGCGATCCACGACGTCACCGGGCGAGGGGAGCGGCGAGGCGGCGAGCAGGTGCGTGGCGCGCGCTGCGGTCGCCGTCGGGCACCTGCCTGCCTGCCTGGCCGGCAAGCAGCTCGCTGGAGCGGTGCTGGGCTGGGCCGGCAGGTGGGCCGGGTGCTGGCGCCAGGTAAGTTTTTCTATTTTTTTCTGTTTTCTGTTTTTTTAATACTTCTGCAACTTTGTTGAATTAATAAAAATACCTAGGCAACTCCTAAAATCACCAAACTACTCCTGGTCCATAGTTGGATTATTTCCAACATGAAACATTTTAGTTTGGAGATATTTGAGCATTTAATTATTTTATATAATTTTAAATGACCAAATTCAAATATTTATGATTTAATTCAAAAACCCTGAGATGGCCTAGGAAAATGTGCATCACTTCTGGCAAAGGTTCTGAACCAAGACAAAAATGATGGGCATTTTAGAAGGGCATTTCAGGTTCATTGAAAAAGTTTTTAGTAAACCCTAGTTGGTTTCAGAGGGGCTGGGGGTTCTGTCATCCCCATTTCAGGTTTCTGATGAAAGAATAAACATGATGCAACACTCTAATGCATGAACTAGCTAGGGTGTGACAACTCACCCCCACTCAAAAGAATCTCGTCCCGAGATTTGGGTTCCTCCGGGAAGAAGGCGGGGTACTCGAGTCGAAGACGATCCTCCCTTTCCCAAGTTGCTTCATCCTCAGAATGGTGCAACCATTGAACTTTGAGAAACTTGATATTATGACGTCGAGTGGTACGCTCGGCCTGATCGAGGATACGAATGGGATACTCTCGATACGTGAGATTATCTTGGAGATCAAGCGTTTCGTGGTCCACTCCACGGATAGGATCCGAGAAGCAACGCCTGAGTTGAGAAACGTGGAAGACATCGTGGACTCTGGAGAGATGCGGAGGTAGTTCCAACTGGTAGGCAACTTCTCCTCGTTTAGCGAGAATACGAAAAGGTCCAATGTAACGGGGAGCCAATTTGCCTTTGATACCGAAACGATGGGTTCCCTTCAGAGGAGTAACCCGAAGGTAAGCCTTCTCGTCAACCTCGAAATTCATAGCCTTATTTTTTCGGTCATACTGACTCTTTTGACGAGATTGGGCTGTTTTCAACTTTTCACGAACCATGCGAACTTGCTCTTCTGCTTCCTGAATCATATCCGGGCCAAAGAATTGTCTTTCCCTGGTTTCTGACCAGTTAAGGGGTGTTCGACACCGTCGTCCATAGAGAACTTCAAAAGGGGCTTTACCCAAGCTAGATTGATAGCTGTTGTTGTAAGCGAATTCGGCAAATGGAAGGCACTTCTCCCAATCTATTCCGAATGAGATAACAGAGGCTCGAAGCATGTCTTCTAGGATCTGGTTGACGCGTTCTACTTGACCACTAGATTGAGGGTGAAAAGCGGTGCTAAAAGAAAGGCGGGTTCCCATAGCATTCTGGAAACTTTCCCAAAATCGAGAGGTGAAAAGACTTCCTCGATCCGAGTTAATTTCCAGAGGAACACCATGGAGAGACACTATTCGGGAGATGTATAAATCTGCCAATTGACTAGCAGTTATACTCTCATGAACAGGTAAGAAATGGGCCACTTTGGAAAGACGATCGACAACGACAAAGATAGCATTATTTCCTCTCTTGGTCCTGCGAAATCCGGTAATGAAATCCATACCAATTTTACCCCATTTCCATTCAGGAATAGCTAAGGGTTGAAGGGTGCCAGCAGGCCGTTGATGCTCTGCTTTTACACGACGGCAGATGTCGCAATTAGCAATATACCGAGCAATTTCTCTCTTCATCCTAGTCCACCAGAACCTCTGGTGTAGGTCCTGATACATCTTGGTACTACCGGGATGAATGGTGAGAGGAGATTCATGAGCCTCCTTAAGGATCAACTGCCGTAGATGTTGGGTTTTGGGAACCACTAAACGGTTCTCAAAGTACACAACACCATGATCATTTGTGGAAAAACAACTAGCACCTCCGCTAGCAATGTTCTCCTTGATTTTAGATATTCCCTTATCTCGCTTTTGGGCAGCGATGATTTGATCCGTAAGAGTAGGTTTCGCCACCAAGGTGGAAAGAAATCCTTGAGGAACAATGTGAAGGTTAAGCTTCCGAAATTCCTCATGGAGAAGCGGTTGACTTTGTTGTAACATCAGGTTGTTACAATAAGATTTACGACTTAGCGCATCAGCCATGACGTTGGCTTTCCCTGGGGTGTAAGTTATTCCTAAGTTGAAATCTGTGATCAACTCAACCCAACGTCTTTGCCTGAGATTCAAATCCGGTTGGGTGAAGATATACTTCAGACTTTGGTGATCAGTGAATATTTCGCAACGATTACCGAGGAGGTAATGTCGCCAGGTCTTAAGTGCATAGACTACGGCTGCAAGCTCTAGATCATGAGTAGGATAATTCTCCTCATGTGGGTGCAATTGCCGTGAAGCGTAAGAAATTACGTGTCGATCTTGCATGAGAATGCAACCTAGTCCTTGTCGCGAGGCGTCGCAGTAGATAACAAAGTCCTTAGAGAAGTCTGGAGGTACCAGTACGGGAGCAGAAGTCAGGCGTCTTTTCAGTTCCTGAAAGCTGTGCTCACATTGTGGAGTCCATTCGAACTTTTTATCTTTCTTGAGGAGTTCGGTTAGAGGTTTAGCAACTTTGGAGAAGTTCTCGACAAAGCGACGGCAATAGCTCGCTAAGCCCAGAAAACTCCGAACTTGCTTGACCGATTCAGGTGGAGTCCAATTAAGGACGGCTTGAACTCGCTCAGGATTAACAGCAATACCTTTACCAGATATTACATGACCCAGATAGGTCACTTTTGACAACCAGAATTCACATTTAGAAAATTTGGCATAAAGGCGATGCTCTCGAAGTTTCTTCAACACTAGCCTTAGATGTTCGGCATGTTCTTCCTCGCTCTTGGAGTAGATGAGTATATCATCGAGGTAAACCACGACGAATTTATCCAAATACTCCATGAAGATTGAGTTCATTAACCGAGAAAAAGTGGCTGGAGCGTTGGTTAAACCGAAGGACATGACGGTGTACTCGTATTGACCATAACGAGTGACAAAGGCTGTTTTAGGAATGTCCCCGTTCCTGATTTTTATTTGATGGTAGACCAACCTCAAATCCATTTTGGAGAAGACTGAGGATCCAGCGAGCTGATCATACAGGTCGTTGATCCTGTGGAGCGGATATTTGTTCTTGATTATGACCAAATTGACAGGTCGATAATCTACAACCATCCGGTTCGTACCATCCTTCTTCTTGACGAAGAGAACGGGGCAAGCCCACGGAGATGAACTAGGTCAGATGAAACCCTTTTTCAAGGACTCATCGAGTTGTTTCTTAAGCTCGGCTAGTTCTAGTGGTGCCATCTTATAAGGTCTTCTAGCAATCAGGACGGTTCCTGGAATAAGGTCTATTACGAACTCAACATCCCTGTCAGGTGGAACACCTGGCAATTCCTCTGGGAAGACATCCGGAAAGTCACGGACTACCGGAACGTCCTCAAGGTCTGGCAAAGGGCTGGCGTTAAGGGAATATAACTGTCGCTTGGCTATTCGGGTCAAGACATTGACTATCTTCCCCGAGGGATGGGTGAGTTGAACAGTCCTAGAGAAGCAATCAATTTGGGCATGATGAGCTGACATCCAGTCCATACCCAAGATGATATTAATATCCGAAGATTTAAGGGCTATCAAAGATGCGAGAAAAACAAGTCTGTCGACTTGGATTTCGTTTCCATGGCTTACTCTAGAAGTTTGCCATTTGGATCCCGGAGTTTGAATTACCATAAAGGATGGCATGTCACAGAATGCGGTGTTATACAAGCGAGCATAGTTCTCGGATATGAATGAATGAGATGCTCCTGTATCGAAAAGAACATATGCCGGGTAGCAATTAACAAGGAGCGTACCGAGAACGACGTTGGGATCCTCTTGAGCTTCTTCGGCAGAGATACAGTTGACATGGCCACGTGTAGCGGTGGCCGGCTTGGCGTGGAACACTTTTCCTGTCGGCTTGCCACGGCCAACAGCTTTAGCAGATTGGTTGGGGTTGGTCTGGGGACACTCGCGCATATAGTGGCCAGATTCCCCACACTTAAAGCAAGTCACAGAACTGGTACGTGGAGGAGCATTGTTGGTTGGACCACCATAGGGCTTGGCTGGTACAGACTGTTGAACGGGGCGAGGCGCCTGGAAGGATGGCCTCGGTGTGAACCTGGGTGGCAGGGCAGTGTTGGGCACCCACACGCGGCGCTTCTGGGGACCAGCACCGGATGAGGAACCCACGTCACGGCCATGCTTGCGTGTTGCGTCATAATCAGTCTGACTAGTCTCAGCACTGATGGCCTTGTTAACAAGCTTCTGAAAAGATGTGCACTCATGCAGACGGAGGTCGCGGCGAAGCTCAGGACTAAGTCCCTTACGGAACCTTGCTTGCTTCTTAGCATCAGTAGAAACTTCCTCAGTTGCATATCGTGCGAGGTTACCAAACTCCCTGCTATAAGCATCCACAGAGAGTCGGCCTTGGGTGAAACTGCAAAATTCCTCACGTTTACGGTCCATGAGACCCTCCGGAATGTGATGTTCACGGAAAGCCTCGCTGAATTCAGCCCAAGTAGTGACATGGCCCGCTGGACGTATAGCTCCATAATTCTCCCACCAGAGACTAGCGGGGCCTTCAAGATGATATGTAGCAAAGGTGACCTTGTCAGCCTCGGCTACTAGTGCAGAGTGCAGTTTGTGAGAAATACTGCGAAGCCAGTCATCAGCGTCGAGAGGCTCGACGGAGTGGTGGAACGTGGGTGGATGTAACTTGATGAAATCACTGAGTGACACCACGTTAGTCCTCTGATGGTGTGCTGTGTTCTGTTCAATACGCTCCAACAAACGGTTGGTCTCCCGCTTGTTTCTTTCGGCTTCCATCATAACCTCGGCTAGGGAAGGAGGATGAGGCAGATTTGCATTCCTGACTTCACTGCCTTCGGCCTACTCTTGAGGAGCAGGGTTATTGCGCGTGTTGACCATCCTAGGTAAACAAGACAATGATTTAGTCAGAATGATAAGATTCCGACACAGGATACAGAATGTAAGGAATAACTCGGAATGCAAGATGATCATCCGTATGACATGGTAGATACAGAAACTGCTTCTTTATTCCATCATCATACACACCATACAAGGTTTAGTACAAGACCAAACAAGGTACTATTACGGTGAAAAGAGGATTACATCTCATCGGAGGCATCCCAAGCTCCTATACAATATTTTTCTACACCTCCGTAAGGCGGTGCAAACTAGGTCATATCCCACGAGTCACGCAGGACGACAGACGACACAACTAGTACGAACTAGTGATACTACCACTAACTCAGACCGATCCGTAGTAGTCCTCGTAGAAGTCACCTCCATAGCCTGGAAGCTCAACATGCTCATCCGGGAACAGACGATCCCGCGGATCTTGAGGACCATAGGGGCTAGGATGAGGTCTTGGACCAACAGACGGTGGCCTGCGGGGACCACGAGGTGGGGTGATGCCTCCTACATCACGCCAACCCATCACGTCTGGCAGAGCAGATCTCACAGGATAGAGATCGCGCATATCCGAATATCCAGCTTGCACCGCCGGTGCAAACCGAGTCAACGTGGCCCAATGGTCAGCACGGGTATTGAAGAGCTCTAGCCTCAAGGCCCGATTTTCACGGTCCTTATCCTCGAGCATCTCAGCAGTGGTGCGAGTCCGTGAATCCTCCTGAGTGGGGTCAGCATAGATAGCCTGAAGATACCCTTGTGCTCCCGGAAGTGATCCTGGCATATACCGGAAATCAGAGTCCCGAAATAGGCCAGACCTGACTCGCATGATGGTCATCATAGAGTAGGCGGCGTCCTGCACAGCCATCTCAATAGTAACCCCGAGTCCATAGGAGCAGTGAAGGGGCTCGGTGGATCCAGGATAAGATGGAAATATCCTGACAGTGCAGAGATACTGGCTTTGATTAAAGTCTCGAAATTGCTCTTCGACCGTGTACTCGGGATACCAATGGTATCCAGCCTCAGTCATTACCCTGACCAACATGGCGGTATGGCCGGGTACATCTAGGCATCGAGTCAGGCGAACCACTTGATTGAGGTCGCGAGTGGCCATCTGAAAGCACAAGCATAATGCAAAGGCATTAGAATTTCTAGCAAAATTTCGGCAGCATAACAGCTGTAAATGCTCAAGAAGGATTTTGAGACATTTGACAAAGGATTTCATACACACTCAACATCATCATATCAAAGTTCTGAGTCCATCCTAACAACATAATGTGGTAGTAGAACTGAACTAGGCTTGTATCCATCAAACTTATAAGGTACTACTGATTAGTAACACGTGATCCTGATAGGGAGAATAGATCCTAATTCCTTAACCCCCGGTGGAAGAATAGACTGACTCAGATCAGAATGTCATAAGATAAAGGAGTAAAAAGAGCCTTACGTTCCAACCCACAAACAATTCCCCTACATATAACTAAAGAATTTCTAGACTCAACATCGACCAGTTTGGCTTGGAGAACCTACAGGCAGTCCGGCTCTGATACCAACGCTGTCAGGACCCCGACTCGATGTCACATCGATCTAGCCTGTAACACCTCATATCACTTTGCGGCCTCACGCACGGTATCCCCACGGGTGTCGCCTTACCTTTGCCCGGGACCGTTTGCGCCTTTTGGCTCACGTATATGATAGTGTCGCTAGCATCCATATGATAAGGAGCCCGGGCTGACATGACTAGTCGTCAACCCAAAGTGGCACAGACTTACAGGGACAGGCATCCATGACCCAGCTTCGAACGTGTTGGTCATCAGCAAGTGGGTCCGGGCTGCAGCACTGGGCTAGCAGGACTCTGGTAAACCGGGCTGTAGCGGGCTAACAGGACTCCGCTACTCAATGCGTGACATTTCCCCGAAGGGACAGACACCGGAACGAAGAAGGACACATGCCGGCCAGCCTAAGTGTTCCAGAGCAGTAGCAAGCTACCATGGCTCAGCGGTAACACTAGGAGACATTTCCCGGTAAGAGAGGCTACTAAAGATAAACAACTAGATAGTCAGATCCCACACATACCAAGCATTTCAATAACATACACACAGTATGCTCGATATGTGCAAATACAACATGGCATCACAACATGACTCTATGACACAAGTACTTTATTTAAGGCTCAGAGAGCCATACATAACATACACATAGGTACGGGTCACACGACCCAGCATTCAAGTCATACAGTCATACAAACCAGCAACGGAAGTAGCTTGTCTGAGTACAGACAACTAGTAAAATAAAAAGAGGCTTGGGAAGCCTAGCTATACTACGTGGTCCTTCACAAGCTCAGGATCACCACCTGGGCCTTAGCCTACTCATTGATGTCAGCGTCTATGAAGAACCCATCAGAAGGGGTTGCAGCGTCTTCTGTAAAAATGTAAATTATAGCAACATGAGTACAAAGGTACTCAGCAAGACTTACATCAGATCCTACATACATGCACATTATCAAGAAGGGTTGGTGGAGTTGTTGCAGCAAGCCAGCTTTGACTCTTGGCTAGGCTATCCTACGAGACTCCAACTTGAAATGGTTTTGCGCACACGAGTCCACTACTCACCACTTCAATACACTACCGAGGATCCACCTCCGTCTTCCTACGGAAAAGCCATCCTCGGCACTCACACTTATCTTGAGGCTTTTAGTAGTTTCCATTTACTTGTCTATGAACTGTATAGGCAACCAAGTAGTCCTTTACCGCGGACGCGGCTATTCGAATAGATCATGTTAACCCTGCAGGGGTGTACTTCTTCATACATGTTTCCACCACTTAGCGTCTGCACACGACATGTGCTCAGCAGACTTCAAGCGAAAGCCGACGTGGGTGTAGACCACGACCTACCTAAACACCTAAGTCTCTAGTCCAGGTTTATCGCCTATTCGGGTTCCATCCATGAGGAGACCCGGCCGAGGTTTTGCTCACAGCCCCAAACGATGTGAACAGGGTTCCCGAGATACCTAACGGGTATTCGGTACACCGTGCCACGTACCTACCGCATCACAGCCCACCCCTACGGTCAGCGCTGTCCACGGCCTCCAGTAGGCTACAAACACCAGAAACTACTTGCAACTCCTGGACAGAGAACTAGGGTGGATAAGAAGTCGAGCGGGGTCATATTTCAGGGCCCAATGCATGGTAGTAGCTGTATCTTAAATCGCACATACAGATCTCAGTGCTTAAGGTCAGCTTCAATGAAACAACCCACCATGTACTCCTACATGGCCTCTCATCGATACCTTTACCAAATCGTGTTCACCACACCACTCTCATTACCGACATAATCATTTCACTCTAGCCCATCACCCAGATGAACCAGACCTGACACGACCCTAAGCATAGGAGGCATAGCAAGGTAGGAACAACACATACATATGGCTCAAACAACTCCTACACATGCTAGTGGGTTTCATCTAGTTACTGTGGCAATGACAGGTCATGCAGAGGAAGTGGGTTCAACTACCGTAACACACAGCAGTTTGAACGCGTTGTCTTAATGCAGTAAAAGAGAGCAGGAGCGAGAACATGGGATTGTATCGATATGATCAAATGGTTGGTTGCTTGCCTGATGGTTCGATGCACTGATACGGTTCTTCGTTAGGGTAATCACGGTACTCCTCGGAGGCAGTACCTGCCGCAAAGAACACCGATACACAACCATCACCAAACAATGTGCAACAATATGATGCATGCATGAAACATGGCAATATGAGTGTGTTGGGCTAATGCAACTAAGACCAGAAGGGTTTGAACCAATTTGAACCAAAGATTCAAATTTCAAACTCATACATGGCCCTTTAAAGTGTTTTACCTTGTTCTGCATTAAACATCAAGTTAACTTGTTTAATCATGCATGAAAATAGTACAGATGGATAGATTGGATTTTTCTGATCATTTTTCATATATAATTTGTCTGATTTGGAGTTACAGATTAAAAGTTATGAATTTTTGAAATTTAATCTATATTCTGGAATTTCCTATATTAGATTAAATCCAGAAAATCAATTACTGCGTCAGCCTGACGTCAGTGTGACATCAGCAGGTCAACGGGACACGGTCCGGGTCAAACTTGACAGTGGGTCCCGCGTGTCAGTGTGATTAATTAAACTAAAATTAATTTAAACTAATCCTAATTAGTTAACAGGGCTGGGCCCCACCTGTCATTGACTCAGGGGAGTCAACCAGGGCCCACCCGTGGTCAAACCCGGGTCGGCTGCACCGGCGTTTAGCCGCCGGCGAGCCCGACGCGGCGGCGGAAGTGGTTTTTGCCGTTCCGGCAACAAAACGAGCCGCGGAGGCCACCGGAGAGGAGCTGAGGACGAACCGCAGCTCTTAGTGGAGTCCGTTGGGGTCGGGGTGGCCGGAGTTGGCGCCGGCGACGACTTTGGCGGCCACCAGAGTTCGGCCGAAGTCGAACTTGACACAAGAGGGGTCGGTGAGGTGCGGGGAGTAGCTAGTTAGGTGCTACGTGACGCGGTGAGCATGATGGACACCGTGGAGTGGCCGGAAGATGACCGGGAGCACGTCGGCGACGAGCTCCACGGTGGTGGGTGCGGTTGAGCTCCGGGAGGTCGCTACACGGCTCGGGAACGAGAGAGGGAGGGTAGGAGGGGTAGCTAGGCTCACAGCGCACCCGTAGAGGCCACCGGCGGGGTCAGGGACGAGCTGAGGCGGCGACGGTGTTAAAGGGGATCTCCGGCGACGGCGGTTCGGGCGAGGTCGTTGCGGTGGACTCGGGCGTTGCGAGCGCTCGGGGCTCGGCTTGCTCGATAAGTGGATAGCGGCGGAGCTCCTGGACACGACGAGAGGACGCACGAGCGGCGGGGAGCGCGGCTACGACGTAGGCACGGCGGCGGTAGCGTCGGCCATGGCTGGGGGGCGCGAGGGGGAGGAGCTGGAGAGGAGAGGGGGTGTCTGGGGGGTTCGGGGAAGAGAGGGGGAGCGATCCACGACGTCACCGGGCGAGGGGAGCGGCGAGGCGGCGAGCAGGTGCGTGGCGCGCGCTGTGGTCGCCGTCGGGCACCTGCCTGCCTGCCTGGCCAGCAAGCAGCTCGCTGGAGCGGCGCTGGGCTGGGCCGGCAGGTGGGCCGGGTGCTGGCACCAGGTAAGTTTTTCTATTTTTTTTTCTGGTTTCTGTTTTTTTAATACTTCTGCAACTTTGTTGAATTAATAAAAATACCTAGGCAACTCCTAAAATCACCAAACTACTCCTGGTCCATAGTTGGATTATTTCCAACATGAAACATTTTAGTTTGGAGATATTTGAGCATTTAATTATTTTATATAATTTTAAATGCCCAAATTCAAATATTTATGATTTAATTCAAAAACCCTGAGATGGCCTAGGAAAATGTGCATCACTTCTGGCAAAGGTTCTGAACCAAGACAAAAATGATGGGAATTTTAGAAGGGCATTTCAGGTTCATTAAAAAAGTTTTTAGTAAACCCTAGTTGGTTTCAGAGGGGCTGGGGGTTCTGTCATCCCCATTTCAGGTTTCTGATGAAAGAATAAACATGATGCAACACTCTAATGCATGAACTAGCTAGGGTGTGACAGGAATATAAAAGGGGAAAACCATAAGCATTGGGAGTATAGTGTTGACCGTGCCATGGCGGATTTGAAGGTGCAAACCGGACAAAGGCAACTTCGCAACCAAGACAAGAAATCAGAGTAAAGCAGTGGCGATCTATTTTCTTGCTGCGATAAATAAGTTGAGCAGATACGAAAGAGTACCGCCTCTGGTGCGGCGCCTTGTACGCATCTGGTGAGAATTTGACGGTGCTGCGGTAGCGATGGCTGTCGGCGGCGTGGAAGCAGATCTAGGAGGGTAGACGGTGGCGGCGGGGCACGGTGGATGAGATGGTCGTAGGAGCGGCACCGGCAAGGTGGACGACGGCGGGGATGAAGCGAGAGGACGGGATGCAAGGATCCCGGTCCGAATGCGTGGATGAGAGAGGTCGATCTCTTGTAATGGACGGCGGTGTCGGGGTATCAGCTCCGGCATGGTGGAGGAGGACGACGGTGGATGGGGTGGTGGACGGCGGCGGACGGAGGAGGGTGGGGTGAAGAGGGTGTCTTGGCGCCCACGGAGTACGAATGGGGAAAAGGGAGGTAGAGAGGAAGGGGGGAACCATGTATTCAGGGCGCGCTTGTCTGAAATGCGAGGAAATTTACAAACTTAGCCCCCGTTTCAAATTTCTACTACATCACAGCAACACTAGTCGGTTGGGAATAGGACGGTAATCTCGCATACACCGAATATTTGCCGACGAGAATTTGTTTTTGGCGCCCACCGTGTATGAATATGAATCGGGGAGGGAGTCGATTTTGGCCGAGGGCACACTGTGTTTTGGCGCCCACCGTGTATGAATCCGGGTGAGAGGCAGTTACGTCACATTTGGGTGAAATTACAAACCTACCCCTATTGAAACCTATAGAAATCCAGCAGATAGGCTTTGCGTGGCAGGGATAGGCAGTAGTGATTTCCATCTCGCAGATTTTGGTTTCGGGCAGTTACTGTGACTTTCCCCGCTTCGTTCAAATTTTGCACAGTGCATGTTTACCGTGCCAACTCAATTCGAATGCCGTTTGTATTCTACTATTTTTTTTCGGGCGGGATCCATTTTCAATTGGAATTACATTCTATATACATCATTTATATATATATACTTTCAAAAGCACAACACCATTTATACATAAATATGGTTTACAAATGGCATGATCTCAGATTCATAAGGTTGTATCCATCAATTTGGATTTTCAAATATTTGAAACCACTTTATGTTGAAATCCAATGTATGCATTCCTCGCTAACTGTCTCCAATTAATGTGTGTTTCATGCGGGTTTTTTTAACTTCTCAAACATGTATAATGTGTTTCACACACGCAACATATAGTGTATTCCCGTTTAGACATTAATTGCATATAAACCATGCATTATTTGTAACTGAAGAATCTATGGATCACCAATATTGATAAACTATATAACATTAGACGTGTGCCCAAATTCAAATGAATATGCATGTTTGATACACCAATTTGCGTTATGATATTATCGATGTCGTGATCTCTAGTTTAAATATTTGAATCCCCTTTAATCCAGATATTCGTCTCATATAGCTATCACTCATGCTTATATAGGACTATCTCTCTGGACCTATACGCGTTCATCGTCTCTCAGGCATCTCTCGTGCTACCTCTATGACGACAATGATCTTTTATCTTCGTAACACACTGACGGTACTCTCTCCATTGACCTTCATCAGTCTATCTCTCTCTAAGTATATCTCGCTCCCTGCTATGTGTCTCTAGCTATGATTCTCCATGTGGAATCTCTTTCTCTCACACAAACACAAAACTTTGTCTCCCTGGGTCTCATTTCTCTCAACTATTCCCATGTGTGCCACTCGCACACCCCTCATACAGATATGTCTTTCGCTCCTTATATATGAGAACCTACGACTCTTCCACTTCAATATCTCTTTCTCACACAAAAACACAAACTCTGTCTCACAGGGTCTCATATTTCTCCATTGATCTCTTGTATGTCGCTCAAACACACCCTCTCTCCCTAGAGATATCTTGCGTTCCCTCATATGTCTCTCTATCTATCACTCTCGTTGTGAAATATCTTTCTCTCTCGCAAACACAAAACCCCATCTCTCTGGATCTCATTTCTCTCGGATATCTGTTTGTATGTGACTCACATGCACCCTCTCTCTATCTCTCTCACACCCACATACATAACCCATCCTTTTGATCCACTCGACTCCTATCTCTAGCGCACACTAGCTAGCATCTTTATCTTTCTATTTATCTTTTTCTCCATCAACCTTCTTTCTCGCCCTCACTCTTGATTCCTATCACGCACACTACATATGTTTCTCTACATGCAGTCAAGTGCCCTCTCACACACATATATAACTTCACCCTTTGAACCACCCGACGGTCATCTCTGACACACAAACTAACGCATGTCTCTCTAGCTAGCATCTCCATCTCTGTATCTATCTGTAGTTTCTCCGTCAACATTTATTTCTCGCACGGAGTCTTACTTCCTATCACCCACACTATATATGTCTATCCATACATATGCATTTATAGGTTGATCTCTTTTGCACAATCGTTGCGCCTCACCCCCTCTGCTCGCCATAGATGCATGCTCCAGCCCACGCCACTATCTCTTAAAGACAAAAACACATGCTCAATTGTCAGGCCTTCTTCCCTGCGTTCTCACATGCATGCATATTGTCATACCGATCCGTCTCTCCCATGTCGTTGATCTTAGGACTTATGTCTTCTTTCTTTTATCTCGATCATGCGCGCGCGCACACACACACACACACATCCCACGTATACATGTATACCTCTCACACATGCATGTTCAAGGTCTCTATGTCTCCATACGTAGTTAATTACCCTCAATCCTAACGCCACATTGAATCGTTCTCCTCTTTTGTGCACATAACTTCCGCCTGGATGGGCAAAACACACACTCACACTTAACAATCTCCTTCTAGCTACCCCCCCCCCCGCCCCGCGCGCCTCTCACTCTTCCCCTATATCCCCGAAACCAATAAGACCATCCCTTTGTTTAATTCCCGCCTACATGCACCATCGATATATAGTAGTCTTCC
>NC_057807.1:159563544-159563801 GCF_018294505.1 Triticum aestivum
TATCCCTGAAACCAATAAGACCATCCCTTTGTTTAATTCCCGCCTACATGCACCATCGATATATAGTAGTCTTCCGTGGTGTCTCTCGAACAAACACGTTCTCTCGATGTCGACTCCTCTCATGCGCACACACCTTCTCTTCCCTCCTACGTGCATTTTCTCTCTTGCACCCCAGCGTTGGTGGCCTCTGCCATACACATCACCTCTCTATGATGAAGCCATGCACACTTAAATTACATCCGCCACAGAGGACCCCG